>NW_021637594.1:0-273020 GCF_004799145.2 Neltuma alba | reverse complement strand
AACTTAATGGTCCAATAACATTGGGCCAAGAGGTTCATTTAAATTAGAGGCTGAAACTAATGGCCCAAAAGAGGGGTGACGTCGTTTTGTGATAACCTTCATTGATTCAACCAATAAAAACAAGTTCTAGCAAAAGAGATGACAAATTGAAGATAGAATTTATGTCAGAAAATGTGCCCACATTTAAGTTAGAGGACGAAACTGATGGCCCACAAGAAAAGTGGAGGACGTCATCTTGTGATCACCTTTATTGATTCAACCAACGAACTCGAGTTAAAGTTTCTATTAGAAGAGATCCCACTAGTTCAAATAGGATTATCTCTAATATCTAAATGTTGTACTTAGAAAAAAAAAAAACTTGACTGACTGATTTTTAGACCTTTCGAAGTTAAAATGTCTCGTTGGCAAAAAAAAAAGGGTCTACAACATCTCTAAATTTATTAATATCTGCTGGGTCAACCTTATTTGGAGAGTCACTCTTTTAAAAAAAAAAAAAAAAACTTAGTAGGTTTAAGTACTCTCTCCGTCCTAAATATAAAACTTTATACTAGTGTATATAAGAGTTTATATTTAGGACCGGAAGAGTAATTCTTTTGATTTTTTGATTCCTTGTCTTAACTCTTAAGGTGCTTGGTATGAAAAAATTGAAGTGCCCAAAATCTCTTGTTGAATTTGACATGAATACTAAATTTCAGCACGTGTCACACTCACACAAATAAAAAGCCACACTGTTTCTTACATGACACCGTCTTAACAATAAGAAACTTTTTTTTTGGGCATCAGACAGTCTTGATAATAAGAATTAGTAGTATGACACTACCTCCTCCTGTGTTTAATATAAAAATTTGTTTGATTTTTATTTTATTTTAAATATAAGATTCTAATTCACTTTACCTCTTATATTTATCTTTTTTTTTCAAAGTAGTCATTCCAATAATAGTAATTCTAATCAATACACTTGATTAGTAAGGATATTTTAAGAAAGACAATACCTATTTATTTAAAAAAACTAAATTAACTAATTTTTTAGTCTATTTAAATTAGTTAATTAATTCTTATAGTAAAGATTAGAAACAGTAATTAATTAAGAACATCAAATTACTGTTTCCTTTCCGCAATGTACGAGTATCTTTGTTGAGGGGGAAATATTATGAGCTGTCCATTGAAATATAAAACTTGTTTCATGCCAAGAAGTCTTGGTCGTGTGGGGCCCTTTCGTCTCACTCCGCTTCCCCCGGTGGAGACTGCTGGGATTGAGAAGTGAAGACAAAAACAGAAGAAGAAAAATTTTAGTTGCAGGAAAAAGTATTTGAAAAAAAAAACTAGATTTTTTTAATTTTTAAAATAATAAATACAAACTTTTTTTTTTCAAAAAGTGTGATGAATCCATGTTCATGTCTGGCAAAAAAAAAATCCAAGTTCATGGAATGGAAAATTAGGATATCGTTTTCAAAGTCATTTGGCAAAAAGATCGGGTGTATCATTTGCTTCAGTATTCACTCAATAATTTTGTTATAGAGCAGAAATGGTTACTCAACATGGGGAAGCAAAATAAATAAATAAATGAATAAAATAATTATTACAGGTGTGGTGGGTAGAAGAAATCAATAATGATCACGGGATTGTATGTATATAGGCGGCGTTAGATACTCATTAGAATCATGAACAACATAATTTCTGAAATGCTTTCTGGAGACCAACTTCGTGAGTTTCTTAATTATTTGTGGAAAATAAAATAAAAATAATACACAATCATGTGATTTTTCTTTCTTTTTTTTTTTTTCTGAGAAGGGACTTCTGCGGTAATAATTGCAAGGGTCCTCTTCAGGGCATAGAAGGAGGCTAAGCAAAGAATCTGTCAAGGAAATATACCTCCTTGATTGTAGGAAGATTGTTGGGAAAGTTCGCTTTCTTGGACCATTATTCATCATGACTCACATGAGCCTTCGCATAAAATGAGAATGAAATATATTTATAAAAAAATGACAAAAAAAAGAAACTAGAAATTACTCCTTGGATGAGTTGGATCCTTAATATAAGACCTTAATTGTTGACTTGATTTTAGTCATAAATATAAAACCTATTTCTCATATTTATTAATTTTTTTCTAATTACCTTATGGATACTCCTCAACTATAATCAACTAGAAGAAGGGGAAGAATATTAAGAAAGATGATTATGGTATTTTAGAAAAAACATGTCATATTTTATAATTAACTAACTTATCTAACTTCATTAATCTAATCAAATTAGTTAAATAATTTTATATTAAAGACTGGAGGAGTACTAAATATTAGATAAAGAAAATTAATAAAAATTTACTGTCATTTACAAATTTATTATTATCAATATCAAATAAAGTGTTGTTACCAAACCTAATTTGAGATTTAATAATTTCAATTTATTTTTTTATCATTTTTCCTATTTATAATCCATGCTAAATATAAAATTGAGCAACTATAATGAATATTAAAAAAAATTATTTTTAATGTGTGTAATAATAAGAATAATTTTTTTATAACGAATATAAATTTAGAATGTAGAGTTTTTTTTTTGCCAAAGAATGTAGAGTGGATTTCAGTGTAAGATTTAGCAACAAAATAATCTCCTAACTACCTTTTACACTACATTATCTTCTTAATATAAAAGCTAGTTGATTAATTTGAATAAATTAAGAAAATTAGTTAAGTTAATTATTTGTAACAAATATATATTGTCTTTTCTAGAGTATTCTTACTTTATATGAGGTTTAAGATATACTTCTCTGGTCTTTAATATAAAACTTAATTTAAAAGTAGATGTTAGTCGTGTACGCAAGACTTATTTAATATGTTTGTCAATTTTTTTTAAATCAACCCTATTAATATTTCTTTCACAATAATCAAATAGAAGAGAGATGAAGAAAATTAAAGAAGATTATTACGGATGTTTTAAAAAATATGTCATATTAACTAATTTAACTAATGTTCTTAATCCACTCAAATTAATTAATTAGATTTCATGAATAAATGTTATGTTGCGTGCGCATGGATATGATTACTTGAAAGCCTATTATGGAGAGGCGCACAGGTGATTAGTGCTCCATGTCTTGCTAGACAGCTCAGATCAACTGTTCTCCTGTCCCTCGGTCATAATAATACTTATGTTATTAACTAACCAAATCGTCTTTCGGTCCTATGCCAATTCCAACTCGTGACTTCGCAGATAAGAGCATAACACCCTCACTCAGATAATTGAATTATTGTTGCGGAAGCAAAATTGCAACTTTTTCTTTTGTTGAACATGCATATATATATATAATATATATATATATATAGAATGATTTCCTATGAATTTTATATTATGCCAGATATGTTTTAATTTCACGTGTACTGGACAAAATTTTTAAGAACAACTTACATTTGCATGGTCATACTGTACGAATAATAAAATTTGTTACGAATTATGTGTCATTGATACTTATGTATTGATAATGACATGATAAATTATGAGCTTGATTAAAGAAATTATACTGTTTAATTCCCTGGTTCTTGTTCATCTATGATTAATTTAAAATGCAACACGTTGTTCAACTTTTTAATATATTTTTCCTATAAACAATTTTTCATCTAAGAAATTCAAAAATTCATATCACGAAATAAAAGATTAAAGCACATTCCTCGAATAAACAATTAATATCACTATTTAACTCTATAATTACTGCTTTACAAGACAAATCATACACACGTGTACGCACACATATATAAAGCATGGTAAAATTCCTAACATTCACTGAGGATTATGATAATATTTGTAATTGTCCGATTAAACATAAGCTAGTCGTATGAGAATGTTGTGCATTGCTCACAAAGAGATACTCCCTCCAATTCTAAACATAAGATCCATTGTAATGTAAATGGATCTTATATTTAGGATTTGATGAATATTATTTATTTGATTTCTTATAAAATAAATTCAAAATGACAAATTCAAGTTAGTGTAAAGTTGTAAACGCCATGTGTTTTCATATGTTAAGTAAGTGTTACGAATTTAATTTCCACTTTTATGCATGAGACAAATTCAGTTCAGAGCCGTCATCCAATATCACATTGTAGATTGCCACAGTCACGATTAAAATTAAAAAAAAAAAGTAACAGAGCGATAGTTAATTTTTTTTATTTATTTCTTTGAATAAAAAACTAAAATTAGACCAGTAATTTCCTTGGATAATAAAACAACATGGCATTAATTACTGGACTGTTAACTGTTAATAATCAACCGTCCCGCAATTAAATCCAATTATATATCCATCAGATCAGAATGAAAAATCTAAAGCCATTATACAACGGGCAATAATTGAGTTAAAACACCACTCACCAAACTACCACTATTTATTTTTTTAGTTTGACACCAAACTCTCTTTATTACCAAGAGTCACTTTTTTTATTAAGTTTTCTTTTGGAGCCGCTTTACCCCTTTTCTTGCCCCTATCTTCCACTATTTATTCTCTGCCATCTGTGTGTTTCTCCCACCATTCTCTCTCACACACACTCTCTCTCGTCTCCCCAATAATGGAACCCAGGGCAGGAAATCTCATGCTCTTCTTTTCCCTCGCCGCCCTGCTCCCTCTCTCTCCCCGCCGCTTCCTCCGTCGACTCATCTCCCTTGCAGACCCAACCTCTAGTCCTCCACTCTCTCTCCCCCCCACTCGCACCCTCATGGTCCGAATCCGATGTTGTAGAGACATCCGAATCCGATCCACAATCCGAATCTGTGATCTCTCTTGAACTGCATCATGTGGATTCTATGTCTTTCAACAAAACCCCAGAACAGCTCTTCAACCTCCGGCTGCAAAGAGATGCTGCTAGGGTCAAATCCTTCATTTCCATGGCCTCTAATGCTGCTTCTGTGGACCAGAGCCTCGTTGGCCGGCTGGGCAGGCCGGGTTTCAGCAGCTCCATTATATCTGGGTTGACTCAGGGCAGTGGAGAGTACTTTAACGCGCTTGGGCGTCGGCACTCCTCCGAGGAACGTGTACATGGTGCTGGATACCGGAAGCGACGTCGTTTGGCTCCAGTGTTCTCCTTGCCAGAAGTGCTACTCCCAGACAGACCCAGTATTCGACCCTACTAAATCTCGGTCGTTCGCTGGAATCTCATGTGCCTCCCCTCTCTGCCGGCGACTGGATTCTCCTGGATGCAACAAGAAAAAGAACTGTCTCTATCAGGTTTCCTACGGTGACGGTTCGTTCACTGTGGGGGATTTTTCCACTGAAACTCTGACGTTTCGGCGCACTCAAGTCCCCGGCGTTGCCCTCGGATGCGGTCACGACAATGAGGGACTCTTCATCGGCGCGGCGGGACTGTTGGGTCTCGGCCGTGGGAAGTTGTCGTTCCCGGCACAAATGGGACGTCGTTTCGGCCAGAAATTCTCGTATTGCTTAGTGGATCGTTCTTCTTCGGCCAAACCGTCTTCAGTTATATTTGGCGACATGGCCATTCCTCGAACCGCCCGGTTCACTCCTCTCCTCAGTCACCCTAAGCTCGACACATTCTACTTTGTAGAACTCCTCGGGATCAGTGTTGGGGGAACACCCGTTCGGGGTATTTCGCCGTCGCTCTTTCGACTCGATCCCACCGGGAATGGCGGCGTAATAATCGATTCCGGCACGTCGGTGACCCGGCTCACCCGACCCGCCTACATCGCCCTCAGGAACGCTTTCAGGGTTGGAGCGTCGCATCTGAAGAAGGCGCCGGAGTTCTCACTCTTCGACACTTGTTTCGATCTGTCGGGGCAGACGGAGGTGAAGGTGCCCACGGTGGTGCTGCATTTCCGAGGTGCTGACATGTCACTTCCGGCGACGAACTATTTGATTCCGGTGGACACCCACGGAAGCTTCTGCTTCGCCTTCGCGGGAACGATGGGCAGCTTGTCGATAATCGGGAACATCCAGCAACAAGGTTTCCGGGTCGTGTACGATCTGGCGGGTTCTAGGGTCGGGTTTGCTCCTCGTGGGTGCGCGTAAGCCGGACCTATGACGTGGCTAATGGGGACAAATCGTCCCTGTAGTTTTATTTTTTTTTCCCTTGAATTACTGGCGTCTATTTTGAATTAAACAAAAACGAAATTAGATTGGAGTAGCTGAGATAATATCTTCCTCGGATTTGGATGAAGAGAGAGGAGCGAAGAACGAGTTGGAAGTTTCTTGCAATTTACGTGCACTTGTGTTTGCTGTTGTACTATTATTAATTATTAGTATTAGCTAATTGAGAGTAACTAGACTCGTTACTCTATCGCATAATGGTCCTACTGAATTATTAATTTGCTTATTTGCATCAAATGCTGCATTTGGATGTTATATTGCTACGAATATTGACATTTTTTAAAGTATACATCATTTAAAAGACATTCAAAATAGGGATAGTTTTAAACAAATTTATATAAAAAAAGATGTTAATGTTGTTTGATAATGAAGATAATGTATGAAATTAAGTTCATGCGAGTGTAAGAATATCCGGGGAGAGTAATCTTTTATAAAGCTTAATAATCATTTACTCTAATGACAAGAAGGCTCACAAGTTTAAGGGAAAATCTAAAATATACACATCTTGAATTTTAAAGTTTAAAATCAGAAATTATTATAAAAATATATTGTCAATTTTTGAATTAAAAATTGGATAACGTTACTTACAACAAGTAAAACAATTACGCTATCCTCTCTCATCACTGTCCTATAAAGAGATGGAGGTTGATGAAGGATACAAAATTGCTCTCCATCTTATGAGACAGTTTAGCAAGGAAATTAGCAGTATGATTGTCCTGCCTGTGAACGTGAAAAACTTGTACTACCCAATCCCTATGAAGCAAGATCCTAGCATCATTTGTAAGAATATCCAGAGAGAGTAATATTTTATCAAGCTCACCGGAAAAAAAAAACTATATCAATAATCATGTACCCTAATGATAAGAAGGCTCATAAGTTTAAGGGAAAATCTAAAAAATTATATATCTTGAATTTTAAATTTTAAAATCAGGAATTATTACAAATATATCGTTAATTTGTTTTTTAAATGTAGTCAATTATCATTAAAGTGTAGTAAACAAAAATGATGTTAATGACCAAAAAAAAGATAAACAAAATTTATTTAAAATTTTAAAATTTAAAAGATATTTCTTTTTGAGATTTTTCCTGAACTTGATCTTTTTTTTTTATTAAAAGAGCCAATATTAATGACCGAGGTTATAAAAAGATTAGAACCTGCAAACTTCTACTTACTAGGAAGGTCAATGCCACACCAGACTGCAAAATTTTTACTAATCTTTATTGTAATTTCATATTGTTATATTTGTTCCTCTAATTTAAAAGAATACATTAAAAAATGGAATGATATGAATGAAAACAAGTGGCTGACGGGGATCATGGAGAGCATCAATAGAAGAGGAGAGTATGATTTTCTCATTGACTGTGGCAGCACACCGTGCACCAATGTCACATATGTACGCCCAAGTGATTTTGAACCCGTTTGGAACAGCTTATAAGTTGCTTTTTAATAATAATTTACGGAATACAAGGTAAATATGTGAGAGAATTTTGTCTCGACTTACATAAAACGTGTTATATAGAATTTTTTAAGTCCTTCCAAACAGGCACTTTATTATTTTGTTGTTGTTATTTCCATCTTCCCAAGCGGTCCAAACTGAAATGTATCCGTTTGAAAAATTAAAGTATGAGAACCAATACCAGTAGAAATTGTGAGGACTCCATGTTAGTTTTCTAGTTTTGAAAAATATAATTATTGATTCATAAGTTGGAATTAAGAAAATTGGCAGAGTCAATGTATCAAGTAAAATTAAAATGATGGGTAGCGGCTATTAGTTAAGAAAATAGATAATGTGAATTACTTGGGAGGTCTATATCTTGAAAATATTGTGCCATGTTCCGTCTCTTTTCTTGTAATCTCATATTGTTAATATTTGTCCATTTAATTAACAAAAGGAAAACAGAAATGAAAGCTATTAGATGTTACTGTCGTGGCGGCTTCCGGTGGCTCGTTTGGATTTTCCTGTTCACCCAAATAGTCCAATATTTTTTTATAACCAATCATCCTCCTCAACGTGGCGAGTCAGCAATTTTTCTTCTTCTTTAAATACAGATCACATCCGACACTTGCTCATGAAACTTCAACAACTTAGCTGTAAGTTTTGGAGCATAGTGATATGACCAGTTGTGGATCGAATCATTTACATTCGTAAATTAAAATTAAATTATACCAGTACATTAGACGAGAGATTGACCAAGAAAAAAGTAAGGGTCTTGTACGACTTTACGAGCCTCATCTCACGCTTTTTGATTATTCCTTGAGAGAGTAAAAATTAATCGCGAGAGTATTATTTTTTTCCCATATAGTTTAAAAGGCTATTTAGATGGAAATCAAATTATGATTTCAAAAGTGTTTTTATGTTTTACGAAGGGGATATTTAGATGAAACCAAACTATGGTTTGGAGAATAGTTTTTGGAAAATAGATTCTTAGAAAACCATGGTCTCTGAATAATAGATTTTTTGTGAAAAATGATTCTGATAAAATGAGAGTGTTTGAATATTATTATCAAAAGCACCTTTTATATATACAAATTACTAAAAAGGACATAAGTTAATATGATAATTACACAAGAATAGATTTTATAATATATTTTAATTTGAAGGAATAAAATTGTTCATAAAATAATTTTTACTAACATAATTAATAATATATAAGATAATATAATTAATAAATAATTAATATATGTATATATATTTATAAGTTATAAGTTTAAATATGTTTATAGAAAAATGATTACTTCTTTTTCTAACATAAAAATATTAATTTGCTTTAAAGATTTTAAACATGAAATTCTATAATATTTTTTTACAGCTGGTTTTTATAACAACATACTACCTCTTATCTTTAATATAATTAATTAATTGTCACTACATGTGTAAAAACATTTATAAGATATAAGATTAAAGATATTAGAAACAAGGCCACATCAGAGTTGAGAAAAATGACCGATTGGTGAATATATATATTATAAGATAAGAGAATTGGCCATTAAATTTATTTATTTATGTAACAAAAATGAATTTAGAAGCATAAAACGGGACAGTTAGCGTGTCTTCTCACTTCTGCTAAACGTCCCTTACCTGGGAAGAGAGAGAAAGCAGTGAGAGAGAGAGCAAGGCAAGGCAAAGCATAAAAGAAAGGAACCAGCTATTTGGAATGGAGAGCGAGGGACCGAAGGCGGAAGAGAATGAAAGAAATGAATAATTGAGGGTATATGTGTCATATCCATTGGTAAACCACCTGACACTCCTATATTTTTTGCCACAAGCGGATTCAAACCACTTTTGACAAAACTATGGTTTTTGGGTCAACAAAAACCATAGTTTTGACTGATACTGATTTGAATTGGGTGTTTGGACAAACACTCCTAAACACTCCTAAAGTAAATATATGAAAGAATTTACATCGTTTTGCGGAAAAGTATTTTTAAGGGTTGTCAAACACCTCCTAAATTTTAAATCACAAACATTATGCATTTATATTCTCTCCTATTCTTAGAAGTTAGTTGCAAGTCTGATTTAATTTTAAGTATGAGATTAAATTTATTTTATCTATCATGTTTATCATTTTTAAAAATAATTTATAACTGATATGACTCCAAAATTATACATTGATATTTCAGAAAAATCATATCATATTTTTTATAGTTAATTAATTTATTTAGTTTTCTTAGTATAACTAAATATTAAGAGTCTGAACGAGCAGAGGATAAAAATAAATTTCATATAAAAAGTGTATATATTGAGGGCTACCTAATAAATAAAAAGAAACCTAGGATTAAAGTAATCGTACCCTTCAAGTGGGGTCGTGTTATGCTAGAAATATCCTCCTTGTCCGCATACTTTTAATCTTGTTGGACCACTTATATATCATCATCGTCATCATTCATTTTGAGAATCAACATTCAACGATCAATATTCTCTTACTTTTGGCGAGGTCCAATTCTAAGGCCTCGTCTGGATGGTAAAAATACGTAAAGAAACATGAAACTGAGGTTTGCATTTTATTGTGGCTTAGAAGATTGTTTGGATAGGTCTTTTTTTCTAATTGGCTTATCAGAAAAAAAAACTTTTTTAACTGACTTATCCAACACAATTTGAATCAACTTTTCTAACTGATTTATGGGAAAATTATACAAAGCTTATGATCTAATTAGTTATGTGATTTCATTTATTTTAATTAGAGACTAAATGAATTTTAATTTATATTCAGGTTTGTCCATTACGTGTATTTAATTAATTATCCATAATGTGTTTTCAAATTTTTTTCCGTAACAAATATTTTTATTTTATAATTTCACAAATAAACTATTTATATTTTATCATAATAATTCTACTTATTTTTTAAACTATTATCACGTTAAAAACATAAGATTTCAAATACTACTACTTAATAAAGTCTATGTCCTTTTTAATTATTTTATAACTAAACTAACTTTTTCATTAATCATCTAAACAACTTTTAATTTTTTCAACTGACTTTTTATAAGCACCTATCCAAACATAAATCACATTACACTAGCTGACTTTTACTCTAACCTCAATTACAAAAGTCAGTTTGACTATAAGTCAATTTTACCTAACGTTAATCCAAACACACCTTAAATAAAGTTACCTTGTCTCGTTTCTCCAATTACGATTTTTCTTAACCTAAGGTCTCCCCGCTTAAGATTTAAATCAATTTGTTAGTGGAAAATTTGGCACCACGGGCCCATGATCACAATTGTGTGTGGAATTAGATTCTCAATTATCTCTACAAGTAAATAAAAACATTTCTGACAAATCATGCACATCTCTTGTGAATGGAGAAGCAATCTAGATTGGTTCATCATATATAATAAATTTAATTTGAGGTTTCATTTTATTTTGACCTCTATATTCATTTAATTGGCGACTAAATGATTGAAAATATTTTAATTAGAGATGCACATTAGTGTTCTGTGTTGAAAAAGAGCATGAAATTGAAAGATATATATATATATACACACACACACATGGCATGAAATAACAACAATAACGAATTTTATCGTACTTAACGAGGTCAACTATATAGATCATATTATCTCCAGTCTTAATTATAAGAGCTAGTTGACTAATTTGAAAAGATTAAAAAAATAAATTAAGTTAATTATTTGTAATAAATAAGTGTTGTCTTTTCTAAAACATCCTTGCTAATCAAATGTACTAGCTATAACTATCATTATTAAAAACCTTGAAAAAAATACATAAATATGAGAGACAAAGTAGATTGAGGTCTTTTATTCAGAACTAAAATAAAAGTTAAATAAGATCTTATATCAAAGACCGGAGGTAGTACTACTATAATTTTATTACTCCCTCCGTTCCTTATTATAAGAGACATTTGATGCTTATGGCATGTTTCTATATATAAGAGACACTTAAAAGTTGTCTCTACTTTTTTGTGTCGATTTTCTATTTTACCCATATTTATTTTGTTTCCAATTCACACTCTCTCTCCCTCCTACTTCTCTTTCTTTTAATAATTTAATTGTTCTCTCTCATGTTCTCTCTCCTTATTAATGAGGGCATTTTTGAGAAAAAAATTATACTTTTTACACATTGATTGTTCTTAACTAATTTTAACTGCTTTTTTGATCAACGTAATTCGGTTATTCGTCTCTTATAATAAGGAACGGAGGGAGTACATTCTATCAATAACCAAATCTTTAAATACATAATTAATCAAAAATTTCATTTCAATAATGTTATGAAGTGTTTCCTTACGTCTTCATCTACCATGTTTCGGAGGATTTCATATTGCTTAATTTATTCCCATCCCCCATGTTTCCATAAACAAATTGTACTATTCAAGGTTAAATTTAAACAGTAATAATTTATTTAAGACTTGCAGTAGATGGAGCCCACATAAGTAAAATGGAGAGAAAAAAAAGAGGTGTTTGGGGACACCCAAAGTACTTTTAAAAAGTATTTTTTTAAAAAAATTGAGACAAACTTTTCATATATTTTGTATATCGTATTTTTAAAATTACGGTTTGGTTTTTATCTAGACAAGACAATGAAGAAGAAAAACAGAGAGGGAGGCACGTGTAAGTTAACGCAGGGAAGATGCAAAACGAGAGAAGGGGGTGGAAGCACATGGGTAGAAGAAACAAAGGTCAAAATATGTGAGCACCCGGTAGGCCCGTTTATATATGCCCATGCATGCTGTTTTTTTTTTTTTTGAAGCATATGTATTTTTTATGAAAGATAATTCTGTTCAAAGTATTCGAGCTTAAACGTGAATATTTTTTTTAGTGAGAATTTAAATATTAATTAATCAATGTTAATAGTGCTAAATTAAATCCCCACCTTCTTCGTGATATTATAGGAGGAGCACTTTGTCCATAAACGGGTCAAAGTGGGAGGGGAACAAAATAATACTCCCGTGCGTTTTTGGCCTCGGGAACATCAAACTTCATCTCCTCTAGTCCCCCCTTTGCATTTTTCAAACAAAAAAGTTAACTTGTTGTTTGGACTCTAGCTGTTAAGTAAAATGATGATAGTGTTATAGTGCACCCAACACTATTCCTTCCTTTTCTTTTTCTTTAGAAATTGAAATCACAATGATTCCTAATTTTCCACTTGCCTCCCTCACTGCCCCTACTTTCCACATTCCTTGCATATTTTATGGACCTATTAATTTATTTATTTTAATCTTTCTGAGCGGACCAAGAGGTAAACGTTAGCAATTTCCACACGAAAACTTTTACAGATCTTCAATTTACTTGTACAAGTTAACCCCTAAAAAAATATATTATTCACACATATTCTTTCAAATTTATTAATTTTTTCTGTTAAGAAGTGCTCTGGCGTGTTCATACAGGCATGTGAAAATGTGGATTTGGAGGGTTCAATTATTGAAGAGAATGAAGGTAGGCAACTTGCAACACACCTCTCAAGGTGAGATTATCTTTGCAGGATCATCCCATTCATAATCTCTACCTCAAAGCAAGAATTTACATGGAGATGTCCACTTCAAAGGATTAATTTCCTCAAATGAGGTGGATTTGCTTATATATATATATAGATATATGTGTCAAATTAGAAAAAACCAATATAATGAACTGGGAGTCTGAATTTTTCAAAATTTATTATAACTTGTTCACGACAAGTCTTTTAAGGCGAGGAATTGAGAATTTATAATTTACAATTGAGCTATGCAACTAACTATTTTTGTTTTTTTAATAAAAAACCACTATTCTACCTTGTTATTTCACAAATTTGTAATTATTTGCTGTCAATTTTTTCTCTCTTTAGAGTCATTCTTCCGTGTAGTTCTTCTAATTTGGCTTGTGTGACCCACTTTAACATAGAAATGGTAGACTTGACGTGCTAAGATGTAAAAAATAACAGATTCACATTGGTAAAATAAGAGTCCGTTTTGATGTCGGCATTTATAATTGATACGTGCCAAGTGTCAGCCCATAACCTGTCATGTAGAGCTAGGTTGCCAATCAATGATTTTTTTTAAAATTTTATAAAAAAGAATTTATTATTTTACACATAATTTAAATATATCTTTATTTTGATTCTTCATTTTATTTAATTGTATAAAATATATTATATGTAAAATAGTGATAAAAAAGAATTATATAAAACAGATTATATATTTGTATTTGTATGTTTTAAAATTAGTTTAATTATATCACTTCACGAAAGCATAGAAACAATTTAAATTTAATTTATAAAAATTATAATATAATTATAAAATTAAAATAAAAAAAGATTTAGGTCAAGTTCATTATATTAATTATGTTAAATTCTCTAATCACATAAGTATGTGTCTTTTTATTTTATTTTATATGAATTTATAATTAAATGTAATCACATATTAATATTTTAAAAATAGGACACATGATCATGTATGATTGAAGAACTTGATATAATAACCATAAAGAATTAGATGTAAATATCGTCCAAAATTAAAATATTTAGAAATGTAATTATTATTTTGTTTAAAGAAAAAAGGGGTTTGTCTGTCAAATGCCAATCTAGTTTTAGACGGGCTCAGCGTTAGAATATGGGCCCGTCAAGGGATCAACCCAGGAGTTGCCCGCTTTAACAGCTCAAGTCCTCTGCAGTTCTCCACACCGTCACATTTTCACATGCCTCTTACGCACGGACGGCGTTTGGCCGCGAAAAAACGTCAATGAATCTGCGAATTTCAAATTTAGGGCTTTTTTTCCGGGAATAAAATTTGTCATAGAAATTGAAATTTAATGAATTTTTGAATCGATTGGATTTGATCGTCAATGGAAGAGGAGGAGAGAAGGGGTCGGGGAACAAAGGTGAGGTCTTTGATAGAGAAGGCCACAACCTCGACTTCGCCAGAGGTCGATCCCCGTCTCCTTCGGGCCATCAAGTCGGTGGTCCGATTCTCGGATTCGGAGCTCCGAATTGCTGCCGAAACACTTACAGACCTCATGAAGCGAGATCACTCTCAGGTTCTTACACTTAATTTTGCAGTTTTGTGGATGAATTGATTCTGTTAGTCTTTTTTTTTTTTTGGTTTTTTGTTATTCAATTTGGGCTTGATTCAATTTTGGCACTTTAAATACCGAGAAAATGCTCCGTAAATTTGCAACTTTAGTCGTGAACGTCCGAATCATGTCTGTTATGGGAGATTGAATCTTTGAATTTTTTTGTTGGGTCTTTTGTTTGCCGTTTTCAAATTGCTATACGAACAAGTTTATCATTCTCAATGCGTCTATATGACATGAGATACGAGTGCGTTTATATGATTAAAACATCATTTGTTGTTGACAATCCAGAGGTTCTGAATTACTGGATGAACAAGTTTAAACAAGTTTGAGCTAGGCAGTCTTCATTTGACTCATGAATTGAGCATTCCATCTGCCATCTTCAAACGTCAGGAAATTTTCATCATGTGAGGTTGTCAATAAAAGATGATTTCTTGTCATTGTACTGGTTCTTGCCATTTATCATTGCAATCATTTTTCAAGTCACTGATGAGAATTACGGAGATTGGTAGTACTTAGCTTAAACCCTTTGGTGCTCTTCTTAGGGACATTTAAGTGGTTCTCCATATTAAAGGCTTTAACTTTTGAGGCTCCTTTATCATCTGAATAACGAAAAACAAGTTTATGACCTTGATAGATGCATGTTGCAGGTTAGGTACCTCACACTTCTAATAATTGATGAACTGTTCATGCGATCAAAGCTTTTTAGAACCCTTCTTGTTGAGAATTTGGACCACCTACTGAGTTTGAGCATCGGATTCAGAAGAAATCTGCCACTACCTGCTCCCCCAGCTGTTGCATCTGTTTTACGTTCAAAGGCCATTGAATTCTTAGAAAAATGGAACCACTCTTTTGGGATTCATTACAGACAGCTCAGATTAGGGCATGATTACCTAAAGAATACCCTTAGGCTTCAATTTCCTAACATACAGGCCAATGTGGAGCGGATGCAACAAGAGAGGAGGGAAAGAGAGAGAAGGTCGAAAGAAATTTTGTTGAACAAATATGAACATTTGAGACAGAATCTATCATCAATAAAGGGAGAAATACTATCCACAGTGGATGAGATTGGAGAATGTTTGGAAATTTTGAACTCAACAGAGGATTTTATGCAAGATGATATCTTAGATGATGAAGTGGAAGAGTTCTTCGGTTCTTCTGAGCTGCGGCAGATGCGTCTTGATGCCATAAAAGAAGGAGAGAAAGTTCATGAGAACAGTGATAACAAGGTGATTTTTGATGCATTGAGGGAATTGTACAAGCTTTTAGTGACAAAGCATTTGATTTCTGTCCAAGAATGGATTTCTGTTCTAGTAAGAGTTGAAGTAGCTGACAATAGATTTAGAGATTCCACTTTGAAGGAATTCATTGACATTCGTAATCATCTGAAATCAGTTCAAAAGAAATGTGAAGAGGCTGGATGTTCTCTTCAAAACTCATCAAAACATAGTGAGGAAGAAGATTTTTGGGAGGAGGGTAATGTTGTAGCTAATGAAGTTGCATCTAGGGCTCCCAAGAATAAAGACATACATCTTGACATGGCATCAACTACCCATAAAGTGAATGGCAGTGCTCTCAGTTCAAGAGATAAAGAGTCTAACAGCTCTAACGCCAAGTGCCTAGCTCATGGAAGGAATGAAGTAGACTCAAACTCTCCAAGGAGCGAACTTCTGGCTGAAGCTCCTGTGGTAAGGTGGAGTTCTCACTTGGATGATTGGGGTTCAAGCAGGGTTTTTATGGCTAACCAGCGTGGATTGGAACTTGAAAATCATTGGGGGAGGGTGGACTCTGATGCTGTTATCCCAGCTGATAAAATTGCTGAATTGAATGTTCATGCTGCACTTTATGAAGAGAAGCAAGAGGAGATCCAACCATGTCGTGCTCCTTTGAGGAAAGGAGGGCTATGTCAGAGAAGAGACTTGAGAGTTTGTCCATTTCATGGACCTATCCTTCCTCGGGATGATGAAGGGAAGCCGCTCAATCAGAGCACATCCGAACACAAGATAGATGATAAAGGAAAACCACTCAATCAGAGCACATCTGAACACAAGATGGATGATGGAGGAAAGCCACTCAATCAGAGCACATCCGAACACAAGGTAAATGTTGATTTGGGGATTGATCTAGCGGAGCACTTGGCTAAACAAGCAGTGAAGAATGTTCGTGAAATAGATGAAGAGGTGGCAAAGAAGCGAAAAATTGATAAACAGACGATGAAGCGTGCAAAACTTGCCAAAATTCGGGAACACAACAAATCAGTTTTACGCAATGCCGCTTTGGCTTCTACTTCCAGATCTGCATCGCTTGGACAAGATGGGGATGTGACTAATGAAGGGAATTTATCTTCCAGAGACAACAAGAGAATTCTTGCATCCATGCTTCGAAAGAAAGTAACATCAAAAGACAGAATAGCCGGGAAGCTTCTGAGTTCGCGGGCTAGGGATGCTACCACTAGGCAGCACGATGCTAGTGAGGATGCAAAATACAGAGAGGCCTTCCCGAACCAATGGTAGATTGGGTTCAATTTGAGCATGTAGGATTACTTGTAGTCAAAAGTCAGGGTCGGATACGTCAAGTAAAACCTTGCCTTGTTGGATTAAGGAAATTTACTCATTTATGCAACTACTTATCTGTACATTCATTCCACTTTAGAGATTGGTTTTGGCTCACCAAGGAATAAGATAAGCCATTCTGGGGCTAGTTGGTGTGATATTTTCTCAGCATATTTCCACAATTTTTGTAAGAACCTTTTGTACATAATAGGTGCCAGTGCTAGATGACTACGATTTGGACTAATTGTATCGAGTTACAAAATTATACTTTGATATCATATTGTGCCTTTAGGGAAACTCTTTGAACCTCAAACTGCCATTTGACAAGAGTTGAGGCTCTTGTGAGTCTTGGCTTACTTTGCCCATCTTTAGAATGAACGGAGATTGAGATGCCTTTGTTGATACCTATGAGGAAAAATTAGCAAGAGGAAAATCAAACTTTACACCTGCAAAATGCCAAGTCTCTTTAACTAATCTAAGGGGCGAAAAAAAGAAAAGAAAAGAAATCTGATTAATTCAGCCATGTTAAATGACAAATTAGTAAATGTAGCTTGAACTGAGAAATTCTTGGGGCGGTGCTTTTAGCAGTGCCAAGAGTACTTAAATTAAATGATAACATAAGGGCTTCTCACCTAGTTTATCCCACATTTATAAGCATCCCAACTGTACTGGTGGTGGTGGACTTGATGAGTTCAGTTAGTGCTAAATTGCTTCCCCTATCCCACCGTCAGATGGATGCTAGCCAATCATACAATCAAGTTAGGATTCTCTTTTGAATAAGGGACTCTAGTAGAAGAGTGCAAGAAGATAAAGAAGGCTTATGAGTGGGTTTCACTATTCTCACTTTTATTTCTCTTTTGTGCAGATCTCAAAATTTACCTGATGTATGATCACTTTAAGCCAAAACTTTTTGAAATTCACTTCATTTTGTAGTCTGACTTCATCTCCTAATTCCAATACTTTATGTGTGTTCTTTTCTAAATCTTAACTTAATCTATTACATTACCAAACAACTCCACCTAGATTTTAGGGAGAATTATCGTAAGGTCCTAAGAAAGAAATTTAATTACCAAGAAGTTTCAATGACAAATGACTATCATGAACTTGTTATTATTTTTTACTCTGAAACTTGTCGTTACATGCTCTTCAGTTATCAATGGACTTCAGTGTAATTAAATCCTTTCTAGGACTTAATTGTAACTCCTCCTATATATTATAGCTAATCCCAAACTGGAATGAAGGAGGAATAAAAGAGGAGGGTTGTGTTAGATTTTCAACAATCAATTTAAAACTTTGTCAAATCTTTATTATATGGATCGATGAAGAAATTGTAACTAGTCTTATCTAGCAGGATAATGTTTGATGCGAACAAAAATGAAGAGAATGGTGGAGAGTAAATAGGGAAATAGTGATATGCCCTTGCCCGTTGGCACCATACTGAAGCTTTTGGTGGTTTTGGGGATCACTTGTGGTGGCTCACAAGGGTATTTGTTTGTTATTACTTTGGGAAGTTCGTTGCCTCGAGAGCCGAAAGTAGATGATTTTATATTATAGAATCTTTCGTACTCTTGTGTCCTGATTTTTGGCTCTCAAGTAACGTTGATTCCAAGTCATATCTGATGCCTATGTTTTTTGTCGCAAACCTCTCTTACTGTTGAGATCATATGCCTGCACATGAAGAAGATTAATCCTTAATTCATGTGATCTAATTTTAATATATTATCCTTATTGATTTTATATTTAAGGGAACAAATTTTACGAGAAATGCTAGATAAGAAGAATTCATTCACCTCAGACAAGGTACGTTGTTGAAGAATCACATGTACCAAGAATATTATGCCGTTACTTGTATATAAGACGTAGTAAGTGTGAAAAGGTCTGAATTTTTAACTACTACCTTTATTTTTTAATATAAAAGCTAGTTAATAATTGAATTTAGTCCTAAATATAATATTTCAGTTCACTTTGTTTTTTAAATTTATAATTCATTCTCTAAAGTATCATTATTAATTACATATATTATAGCGGTTTTCATCTAAGACTAATAATCATAATTAAAAAATTACTTTAGATAAATCAACTTATATTTGTTACAAATAACTAATATAATTAATTTTCTTAGTTTATACAAATTAGTTAAATAATCTTTATATTAAGAACTAGAGATAGTATTAAATTTTGCTTGCTTGATGTTGAGGATGTTGATAGTTAATTTTTTTTTTGTATTAAAATGTACTCTTCCGACCTCCTGTCCTTAATATAAAATATATTTAACTAATTTGATTATATTAAGGTAGTTAGGTAAGTTAGTTAATTATAAGAAATATGACATGTTCTTCCTAAAACACCATAATCATTTTTCTTAATATTATCCCTCCCTCACTTACTTAGTTATAGTTAAAGGAGTATCCATAGGAGTAATTTAGGAAAAATTGATAAATATGAGAAATAAGTCTTATATTTAGGACTAAAATTAACTTAAAAATTAAGTCCTATAATAAGGATCGGAGGAGTAACTCTTAAAATTAGTTATAATATATTTTCTTTTGTTCTCATGGATATAAATTAAGAGGCCGACATGAGAGTGAATGTTTATGATTGTGATTTATGAACATGTGATTTTATTAATTTTTTCAATCTCTAACTTAATTATGAATAATTGTAACAAACTTATACAAATTTTTGACACAACTAATTTTAATCAGTTTTCTTAATTTATATAAAACAGTTAATAGATCCTAATTAAAATAATGATGGATTGAGTATTCTAAAATTGACCCATAAAAATGATTAAAATTTAAAACAATGTAGTCAAGTGAACATAGGAAAAAATTGAAATTCTATAAGCAAATTTTATAAAATCATACAAAATTCAAAAAAAAGTAAATTAACTGTAAAAAAGAAAAGAAAAACAAATTGATGGTGGCATCAATAAACAAATAGTAAATGTATTGTGATATAACAGTTATAATTCTTTCTATTTTTACATAATAAGTTGATTGAAAATCCCGATGACCATTTGGAAATAGTCTTGAGCATTATGATAAATGGAAGAATGTCTCTGGTCAAATAAAAAAAATGGAAGAATGTTAAAATTGATGACATTTCATTAAATAAAAGTTTGAATTGAGTTACATATATACCAATTCAAAGTCAATAAGCCGATCATTTTGACCTACGCTTTGGCTTGGATCAAGTTTGGAGCACTAATTAGCAAGCTAGTTATGCTAATTAAACATTTAAATCCTATTCTGAGGGACAATGTTGGGCTACTAATTAGTTTATTCTATCTAATCATTTTTTAGTTGCAATTAAATAATTAATTATTAATGGCCTAATTTTCTTTTCCAAATAAATTGAAATTGATCAAAAGATTTGTTCATTTCTATTTTCTTCTACATGTTTGCTTCTGAGATGTTGCTGTATAAGATCAAGAAAGAGGGGATTCTTTTTCTTTTACAATCATGTCTCTTCAATTACTATAAAGTTATTTTATTTTACAAAACTTATCATATTCAAATAGAAGGATAATTTGAAAAGAAATGTTGGGAGAAATGAAAAAATATATTAAAAATATATTTATTTAGTAACTTTAAATCAAACTATCAAAAATAAGAAAATACATAAATGAACTTGTTAGTGGATCTAAAGTTCAAATTTTAAAAGTAGTGGCAAAAACAAAAACTTCGTACTATAATAAAAAGCTATCTTTTTAATATAATTTTTTAGAAGTATTTATGTTTAATGACACTCAAATTGGGGGGGGGGGGGGAAACCATGCCCGCTCTTCAGGAGTAGCCGTGCCGTCGAGCGAAGGCTATGCTTATGAGTTTTAAGGTGGAAAATCTATCGCAGAAGTTCGGAACCAAATCCAGTTAATTGGCATCTTTGTCGCCGGAAAAAAAAAATGCAGTTAATTGGCATCTTTGTTTTTTAGTGTTAGGCAATTAATTTTTAATTAAATAAGTTATTCCTCCACTTATTATCACTGTAATAATAGTAAAAGTATAAAACTCCATCATCTACCTGTCCCACTAATAAATCACTGCTCTTATTGCTCCTATGGGTGCCAATCCCAATAATAATTGCCTCCCTCCCTTCCTCCCTCCCTTGCTTCCGCTCTCTCCCTATTGAATCTCTCTCTCTCTCTCTAACCTTGCCCTCTCTGCTTTTACTCAAATCCCTTGAATTTGGAAACCCCTGTTCGGGTGCTGGGAGAACCCAAGAAGAAAAGCATCCTATTTGGTTTTTTTTTTTTTTAAATCAATCAGTTTAAAAAATCCCCCCCCCCCCCCGGGCATCTTCTAAATTCGCGTTCTTTCCTCAAGTATCGCGAGCTCTCGGACCCACTTCGATTTTCTTCTTGATATCGTTTTTTGGTCCTCTGGTGTTTGAATTGGCTGGGCGATTCGGGGGAGTTATACCCACGATCGAACTGATCATATGTTTTTAGGTGATAGAATGGAATCCAGTAGCCTTGATAGTACTGTATCATCCTTGACTATGGATGATGATGAGCATATTCCCCATCAGTTTTCTTCGATCACGAAGCTGCATAACAATGGTCCTGGTACTACCAGTGTCCACGAGCTGCTTGAATGCCCTGTTTGCACCAGTTCAATGTATCCTCCAATCCATCAGGTCTTCTATTTAATCCATCTGCATCAAAGGGTTCCTCCGATCCTGCTGTTTATTTCTGTTGACTTGATACTTTGTTGCTTTCTGTGTTCCATTTATGCGATTTGTGTGGTTACCATCTTATTTGCTAGTGTATTTTTTTAGGTTATGTATATAGCAGTTTTATAAATTTTCTTTTATGTTAACTGTGAGCTTAGCATTTTTGGATCATGGTTGCATTGGAAATCTTAGGTATTTGTGATGGAGGGAATTCGCAATTAAAACTTGTGTTTGCTGGTATTTCAGTTTTAAAAATTTGATTCTTTTGAATACCTGTGGTTGGTTGAAGTAAGATCCTTAATTTGATTTTTGCTTCCTGCACGACTTCAATGTTCCGGGGATAAGGTAAAGTTATATGGTTAGTAATGGGAAAAGTTTCAGTCCTAAAGAACATTTCCCATTCATCCAGATCTGTGGAATTTCGCGAGTTCCATTATCCCTTTGGTACTGCCAGATGAGTGCTTCACTTAGAAACCTCAATTTCATGGCAGAGGCTTACCTCTCTTCAACCCAATCGTATTCACATTACTTTGCAAAAGAGTGGAGGAAGAAGGTTTATTCCAAGGGTTTACCATGGGTGGCTTATAAGGGATTAAAAATTGATTGGTTTTACTGTTTAATGGGCAAGATGTATTAATATTCTTGACCTCACGCTTGTGTTGAGTCGTGATCTTGTGAGTTATAAGTGATGGGTAAGTACCTTTCTGTGACTTAGGTTCTTTGGAGACAGCAATTAGCGGCTATAACATGGGCCTTCAGCTCCCTGCTTCATAGTTCATGCCCAGGTTAGGCTTAATATTACATTGGAGTGTACAGAGCGTGAAGCTAGATATAAGAATGTGGACGTTGAGGGGGTTATAATGCCAAAGTTCTGAATCCAACGTTGTGAATCAGCTTCTGGTTATTACTCTAGCTTAAAGTGTGTTAACATTCTGGTTATTTCTTTAACTTATAGTGTGCTGAAGTCCATATGAGCAACTGATGGTGCATTCCTGTCAGTTTTTTCTCGTATTGTAAGAAGTGATGTGAGTTTTGGAGTATACTTAAAGCTCATGCCCGCTTCAGAAAAAGTAAAAATGATACTTAAAACTATCCAGAAAAGGGAGAAAAGTTATCTTTAAAACTATGTTTTATGGTTCTTATAACGATGCCTATAGATTGATAAATGGGATCAAGGATGTCCATAATGCAGTCACTGATATTTGATCAAAATTTTTTCCGCAGTGTCACAATGGGCATACACTTTGTTCAACTTGTAAGACAAGGGTACACAATCGATGTCCAACCTGTAGACAGGAACTAGGGGATATAAGGTGTCTGGCGCTGGAGAAAATAGCAGAATCACTTGAACTGCCTTGCAGATACGGCTCACTTGGCTGTCCAGAGATATTTCCCTATTATAGCAAACTCAAACACGAGTCTGTTTGTAACTTCAGACCATACAACTGCCCCTATGCTGGGTCAGACTGTTCTGTTGTTGGGGATATTCCATATCTCGTTGCTCATTTACGGGATGACCACAGGGTTGATATGCATTCAGGATGCACATTTAACCATCGCTATGTCAAATCTAATCCTGTGGAAGTAGAAAATGCTACATGGATGTTAACGGTGAGTATATTGTAGCAGATCCTGAAAATCAAAAAGGAAAATGAATTTTTGCGTATAGTTTCCCCTCTTTGAACTTGGTTCATACAATGTTCTCAGCTATGCATTTCTTGCTCATATTCATTTATATCATGCAGGCAGCAGAACGAACTTGTATATCTTAAGATATGATCCAAATTAATTTGCAGTTGTCTCTGTTACTCTGGCAGGTCTTCCACTGTTTTGGTCAGTACTTCTGTCTCCATTTTGAAGCCTTTCAGCTTGGTATGGCTCCTGTTTACATGGCATTTCTCCGGTTCATGGGCGACGAAAGAGAAGCTCGGAGCTACAGCTACAGTCTGGAGATAGGAGGGAATGGACGTAAACAAATATGGGAGGGCAGCCCAAGAAGCATAAGAGACAGCCATAAGAAAGTTAGAGACAGCCATGATGGCCTCATTGTGTACAGAAACATGGCACTTTTCTTCTCAGGTGGGGACAGGAAAGAGTTGAAGCTACGAGTCACTGGAAGGATCTGGAAAGAACAGCAAAATCCTGAAGGCGGAGTGTGCATACCCAATCTCTGTAGTTAAATGGAGAGATTAAGGAGTGATGTGATTGCTATTTGTAGATAATTTTGGAATGAATTACACTCAGGAAAAATTTCCCATGTGCTTGCTATCAGATTCTCAAATAACCCCATGACATGTAAAATAACTTTTCACTCCGCATTATGCAGCGATGAAATTAGGAGGAAGAAGACTCACTTCTTGTGTTCTTATTGGAGAATCTGATAACAAACGCGTAAAAGTTCTACCTTAAGTTTTGTGCTTCTGAAGAAAAGTATCGAGTTACAGCAGATGATGAAGGTTTTATAAACCTGAAAGATAATGCATCTATGATATATTCCTCATCTCTTTTGGATTTATATCCGTCATCCTGTAATCATACGCGAAATTCGTGGAGAAGCTTTCCTTAACCCTTGGCCCCAGAAGTTACTAGTGTTTATTTGCATGTTTGGCTATTCCTGAAAAAATGAGTTCGGGAAAACTCAGTTTAAAACAATCAGTTTTGCAAAATCAGTTTGAAAATAATTCTCGACGTCATGATTGGGGAGCGTTTCGATTTTAAAATATTTTTACCATTCTACTTTTTGTGAAGTACTATGCCAAAAAATTTTCTGGCCATTTTTTTCATAAAAATGATTTTCATCAAACGAAAAATTGATTAAAAAGTTGTTTGGATTACCAAAAAATATTTTTTTTGTAAATCAATATTTTTATTTTCATCCGAGCACCTCTTAAACAAGAGTTAACCCAAGGCTGAGCCTCGAGGCAACAACGACGACGTACCGGCTTTTCCCCCCTCGGCCAGGAGGACGACGGGCGACCTGAATGTTAGCCAAAAAGCTGATGTTACGTTTCTGAGGTTTTAGACCTTCGACTCTGAGGTTTCTGCAAAACCATTCTCGCCTATCGCTCCATGTCACGCGATTCAATTCACACTCAAGCAAGCGATTGTGCCATAGTTCCATAGCTTGACTGTTCTCTCGTTATAGCTTCTCTATATTCTTCGATGAGAATTCTTAATGTTTCGATCCAAAATAACTTACCAACTCTATCTGGAATCCCAGTTTTCTATGGCATGAAAGATTTGAAAGGCAAATTTTCACTTAAGCCCAAAATAACCAGCTCTAGATTTCACAGAAACGCATTTCCAATCTATGCATCCATTTCTAGCAGCAGAAATTTTCAGACTTGGGCGCACTTCGGCCGACCCACCAAACGCCGCAACTCGCTGAGGAAGAAGCTCCTTAAGGACCAGCAGGTGCGTCTAAATGAGAATCTCACTGACCCAAAATCTGATAGATTTAGTGATATAGGCAGTTTAGAGGAGAACTCGAATAATAATGGAATGGAAGAAAAAGAAGTTGCTAAGGGAGTGTCTGATCACAATGGGATTGAAAACGTTATGGTAGAAAAAGAAAAATCGAAACTTTTGGGCGAATCTGTCTTGATGGATAAATTGGAGAATTGGGTAGATCAGTACAAGAAGGATGTTGAGAATTGGGGCATAGGGTCTTATCCAATATTTACAGTTTATCAGGATTCTTCAGGGAATGTTAAACGGGTGTCAGTTGATGAAGGAGAAATATTAAGGAGAAGACAAGTTCGGCCAGAAGAAATTGAGGACTTTCCAGATGTAAATTACAAAATATTGTCTGCCAAAAGATTGGCTAAGGAGATGGAGAATGATAATAATGTCATACCAAAAAATAGTTCTGTAGCTAAGTTTGTGGTTCAAGGCGAGGAGACTGGTTTCGTCAACACCATCCAAGGTTTTGCCAGTCAACCGGACTTGCTCCCCAAGCTTTCACGAGTTGGTAGCAGAGTGTTGTGTGTTTTTGTTTTCATGTGGGCACTGAAAGAACTATTTACTTTCAAAAACAAGGAAACTCAATACACAGAAATGGAGAAAGAAATGATGAGGAGAAAAATAAAGTCAAGACAGGAGAAACAGATGTTGAAGGGCACTGTGGAGGTTATTTCAGAAGCTTCAGAGCCATCAATGTTACACATTGAAAAGCCCAAGTTAGATAAGGAAAAGCTCAAGAATAACATCATGAAAGCCAAAGCCTCTGCTGATAAAATTGTAGTTGGGAATTCATCCTTTAAAACGACAGCCACATCTGATGAGATGACCTCTAAAGTTCAAGAAATCAGAGATATGGCTAGGAAGGCTCGGGAAATTGAAGGAAAAATTCAGTCCTTAGGTAGCACCAGTAGGGAGATGGATGACTTGCTCAATGGGGAAACTTCTAATGAGGTGGATGCTGTCCATAAGCTCACTGAAGATGATACTAGTTCAAGTAAGCATCAAAATGATGTTGTGGGTAAAACAGTGGATATAGATGCAACTCTGCAAACACCATGCATAGATGTTACGGAAAAATTGGAGAGTTCATTTTTGCATGACGTAGTTCTTGCAGATAGATTTAAGCTGGAAGCTTCAAATGTAGCGGATTCGAATGATAAAGAACCCAATAAACAGGAAACAGAACTTTCTCAAGTACCGTGCAGCCAAAGGATGAGGAAGTCAGCCAGCTCCCAGATACAACCATTGATGATTCGTGTATGACAAAAGAAAGTTTTACAAACGATAAACCACTGGTCATAAGATCAGTGAGAGAAGCTCAGGCATACCTTTCAAAGAAAGATGACAAACAAGAGGTTAGAAGAGAGTCCAGAATGCAAATCATTAATGATAATATGGATGATTTGAGATCTCCAACTGATAATGATTCTAGGAGTCAAGAAACCCAACTGTTGGAGATGAATACTGGAGTGCCCAGAAATAGTGCTGTAGTTGGGATGTCAGATTTAACGCCTTCCATAAATGCTGGTGAAGATTCTAATCAGAAGGATAAGGAGTTTGATATATGAAAAATGACTACATCAAAGATTCTGAGGTTGAACATGAAGTGGGAGATCCACAGGATTCTGAGACCTCTTTAGACCGTGAAGTTAATGGTGTCAATACGGAGACAAATCTATCAGCAAAGACAGAAAGTTGGTTGGAGAAGAACTTTGATGAAGTTGAGCCCATAATTAAGAAAATCAGAGCTGGATTTAGAGATAACTATGTGGCCGCAAAAGAGAGGGTTGATCAACCTTTAGATATAACTACTGAGATGGAACCGCTTGAAGATGGTGGAGAATTTGATTGGATGCAAAATGAGCATCTTAGAGACATTGTCTTTAAAGTCCGTGATAATGAACTGGCTGGGCGTGACCCATTTTATTTGATAAATGATAAAGATAAAGAAGCATTTTTCAGAGGTCTTGAGAAAAAGGTGGAGAAAGAAAATACAAAGCTTTCTTACCTCCACGAATGGCTTCATTCAAATATTGAAAATCTTGATTATGGAGCAGGTAGTAGCTAGTTTTCCATGAGAATTTTTATTTAGAATCTAATGAACCTTTTGATTTCTGAGTAACCAACATCCTTTTTGTTGCTGCCAGTTCTAGTGCATAAACTGGAAAGTAGCAATTAATGCTCTTTGATTTCTTATAGGCTTATTTTTGCATAATCAATTTTTTAAGATTTATTAGCCAGCATTTTCTTTTATTAATTTGAAGCACCTTGCTAATGGTTCTCTTTTTCTTTTTTTCTTTTTTAATTATTTGTCCTCTAGATGGCATTAGTTTATATGATCCACCAGAGAAAATCATACCACGCTGGAAGGGGCCACCAATTGAGAAAATTCCTGACTTCCTCAATGACTTTCTCGAACAAAGAAAGAAAAGTTCCACCAGCAAGATGAAGCCCGTGAAGAATGATGATAATGGCTTTGCTGAAAATTCAGCTGCTGTATCTTCTCATGAAAACGTTAGAGACTACGTAGCAACCAGGGATTTAATGAAAGTTCACGATAAGAATCAGATAAATTCAAAGACTGTTGTTGAAGGGAGTGATGGTTCTGTCAAAGCTGGCAAAAAATCAGGGAAGGAATATTGGCAGCACACAAAGAAATGGTCCCAAGGGTTTTTGGAATCTTACAATGCTGAGACAGATCCAGAAGTTAAATCAGCAATGAAAGACATTGGGAAGGACTTGGATCGATGGATTACCGAAAAAGAAATAGATGAGGCTGCTGAATTGATGAACAGGATACCTGATAGGAACAGAAGTATTTTAGAAAAGAAGCTCAACAAAGTTAAAAGAGAAATGGAATTGTTTGGACCACAAGCTGTGGTGAGCAAATATCGTGAATATGCAGACGAAAGAGAAGAAGATTACCTATGGTGGTTAGATCTTCCTTATGTACTGGTATGTATCTTGTATTTTAAGGTAATTGACTGGCGTATCCTCCTGTTCAAGTTTTTGAATGTCATTTCATTAATTTTTTTTTTTTAAATTTTATTCCAGTGCATCGAATTGTATACAGTTGATGATGGAGAACAGAGAGTAGGTTTTTATTCTTTAGAGATGGCTAATGATCTTGAAGTCGAACCTAAGCCACTTCATGTGATTGCTTTCCAAGATGCTGGTGACTGTAAAAGTCTTTGTTACATCATTCAGGCTCATATGGATATGCTTGGAAATGGCCAGGCCTTCGTTGTTGCGCAACCCCCAAAAGTATTATATTTGAGTTTGTTCATACTAGTGTTCAGGTTTCCCGTTTCCATATATCATGTTATATTTAACTTTCATACTAATGCTGAGGTTTCCATATATCCATTTTTTCCATTTGTCCGCTGGAAATTATTGCAGATTTGGATAGAGGAAGCCATAGTTCTCTTAACTGTTTTTTAGTTTATTGTCCTTCTGTTTCGCAATGTGATATTTTTAGTGCATCTTATAATGTCTCCTGATCTTAGAAGTTTCAGCTTTCATTTCTTTGGTCCATAAGGATATCTCTCATGTCTAACCAGCTTTTCTCATTTTTCTTCGAGGTATTTTTATTTTGAAATTCTTTCTGAGCTGTAATTACATATCACAGGATGCTTTCCGAGAAGCCAAAGCAAATGGATTTGGTGTTACTGTCATCAAGAAAGGGGAACTTAAGCTCAATATAGATCAACCTCTTGAAGAAGTGGAAGAACAAATTACTGAAATTGGCAGCAAAATGTACCATGATATGGTTATGAAGGAGCAGTCTGTGGATATAAACTCATTAATGAAAGGCGTATTTGGTTTCAATGACCGCTCCATTAAGAGGTATTTATATGTAGTTTAGTTTCACAACTCTGCATGGTAATTGGTAGGCAGTATAACCTCAAATACTACCTCATGATCTGCTTCTTTAAGTTCTCGGTATCTTCCATGTGGATACTGTATTTATTGGTGTCTATAATCTAATGCAAGGTTGAAGCGAAAGATGAAGAAACCCAGCAAGTGATAGCGACTCTTGACATGGCTGAGATTGACGTTGTCGCCATTTGAAGACAAACCAGAGTTTTACAGGGGAAACATTCACAATTGAAGAATGAAATTTGATAAACACAGCGAAGGACAAAACTTTGGTTCAATTTTCACATGTTTACTATGAGGTTCTCCAATAAAAACGTGACAAGTGGATATCTTATAACAATTTAGCACTATATATGTTGAGTCTGTTAAACAAGTTTTTCCACGTGTCATTATTTTTTCTGAGAGAACCTAATGCCTAAACACTCAATCAAGTCCCATGGAGAATAGAGTTGCGTGGCCTGTTGGTCTTCCTCTGGATTATGTTAGACCCTGGCGGAGCTGCAAAACAGAGATCATCAGTTGCTCAATGGCTGAGAAGAAGGAAGACATGGTATGAACCTTCAAGCTTTTTTGTATTTGTTTGTAGTTGAGAAAATTATGGCTAATTAGCTATTGTATAAGTCCTATATAGATGTTGCTGTTGTTATAGATGGAGTTACTTTCTGTCTTTGTACATAGGGATTATGCTTGTGTTATGGTGGATCCAAAGATACTTGTGCTCATATACAAGAGGGAAAGTTATTTGCAGCAAGTTGCTTCTTTCCAGGCCAAAAAAAAAAAAAAGTCTACATCTGATTATTGAAAAAACTAAAAGTAGTTCACTAACCGTCCAAGGAGGTTTGAATGTGTTGTTTGAATTGGTGCTTGAACTTGTTTAAAACTCGCGCTTCATGGAAAAACCTATTTTGCAATTTTCATCCGTACCGTAATTGCCTGGCTGCTTTCTTGAGGCTGTTTCCAGCACATACGTTGACCTGACAAATTGTCCCCGAATAATAAGTTTAATAATATTATAGTCTCAGTTTTGTTCAGAGTCCCAGGTGCATGCATGGTTTCTGGAAGGCGGAGAAGTCAAAACTGCAAAGGGGCTGGCAGCCAAGCAAGTTGCCTCGTTCTCCAGTCTCATTTAATGAAAAATAACAGTTAAAAGACCCATGGTTTATGTTAATTACAGTTAAAATTTTCAAAGATTGTAACTCTTTAAAAAAAAATTATAAAAATCAATTATAATAATGTCTTCAATTACTACTCATACTTTTCAAAATTTTTTGTTTTTTCTGGATGTTACAAAGATTTTTATTTAGAGGCAGCAATAAATTTAAAACACCTTTACGACATTGAAAAGATTATATGGTAACTTTTCAGAGCATGGAAGGTTACTCCGTAAAAATATTAGTCCTTAAAAAGTCTTGATTTTAGAGATTGACTTTTCTTATTTCGCCATAAGGGGTTGATTTCTTAGTAATAAGAGCTATGGGTCTTTTAACTTCCATTCTACCCATCGTTAGTAGCCTCTTGCCAATAGTGACATGTTACAAGCAATAGTCCTGCTTCTTGCACCCCCTTCTTTTTTTTTTAATAAGAAAGCAAAATGGTATCTATTAAAAGCAGTGAACAAAAAATCGATTCGGACCACCTAGTTCAACTGGTAAATTGGTGAACCAGTGAGTGGATCGGTTCGGTTTGGATACTAAACCAGGAGGAAGTTGAACTGGTAAAAAAACCGGTCAAACCGGTGTGAATCGGTAATAAACCGATTTGTATGATTAGGTTGTTATTAGTCCTATTTTTTCTTATGCATCTTCTAATATATCAACCCCTATAGATTTAAATGAATTTTAATGATAATTTTAGTATCAATGATTATTAATTTTAATTAATGATGAATCATAAAGATCAAAATTCTCAATGTTGTTATACTTTGTGATTGTTACAATCAAATTATTATTATATTTTTTTTATATTTTGTTATTAGTGATTGTTAATGTTGTTATACTTTATTATTTTTAAATTAAATTATATTATTTTAATATGATCAGTTGGACTGCGGATTGATACCGGTCCGACCAACTGACCCTTGAACCACTATTTCAGCTAGTTTAGTATCCAATCCGATTTTTGTTCCTTGATTAGAAGGAAAGAGTCTTACATTTTGCCAACCTTGTTCCCGCACTCTGAAAGAGCATTTTTGCATAAAAAATTTGTGCAGCCTTCGGCATTTGTTGTCGCTATGTTCTCAATTAAAAAACATTTCGTAAGAATTTGGTTAGAGTAAAATATTGCAATAGTAAACTACAAAAAAAATGTTCAGGGCTCGAGCAAAATTAAAAAGCTATAGAAAATGTTTACTTCCATATTTTCTTCAGAAAAACAATAACTTGGTGGTGAATGTATAATTAAAAACTCACTATTGTTACTTCTTTACTATTTTTTTAAGTTGCTACAGTGCATCCGTGGGCATTTTGGTACACAACAGAAAGAAATTTGCCGATTTTGTGATGTAATTGCCTCATCCATCTGTCAACACAACACTGCAACTTTTCTCCCAACCTTGGAGTTTCAAGTCCTAACACGAAGAGTCGCACGGGAATTTTTTTAACATAATCATATTGAACTACAAATATCAAACGTAAAGGATTCCTCAGGCATCTCTGGAATTCAAGGTTGGGAAAGAAATAAAAAACACACAAACTTGAAGATATATGTGAAATGTGGGAAATAAAAGATTCCAGACCTAGAAAGTCATTGCGATGAAAGAATGTTGTCATGACCTAAAAAAAATCAAATCATATGAGTAATACGTATGTACTAAACCACATGTACAGAATAAACTTGTGTACGAACCCTGTGCCTGATACATGATTTAACTACAATCAAGAGAGTGAACTGGAAATCTCATCAAGGCGCTGATCCATGATATGGGAAACAGTATCAAGCAGCGTTGCTTCGCTCATTCCAGGTAGAACCGAATCGTGCGCGGCTTGCACGATCTCCTCGATCACTGATTCCTTGTTCAAGGATTTTCTGCACATCAGACTTCCAATTTCAAAGGGTGTCAGCCCTCTCTCCACCCCTTTTTTCAGGAGCATGGTCGAGATTCGAAGAGTTCGAGCACATTCAATGGGGAGGTCCCATCCGTGAAACTTCAAAAGAGCGATATCTTCTTCAGCATCCAGTGACTTTATGTAGTCAATAGTCTCTGGGGAGTATGGCTGGCGAGCTTGGGGCCAATAAAGCCATTCAAAGGTGCAATCTTCAAACTGTAGAAATGGTAAACATGTCATATATGTTAGTTCAAACAGGACTTGGAAAAGCCAATGAATCATATGGGTTTGGTGGACCTTTCCAAAGTTCCAACTTTTGTCTAAAGAACATGGGAATATTAATGAAAAGGTTTAGAACATGCAAATGGGAATCTGGCTGTCATAAATGTTTTAGGAAAATAACAATAGAAATCAGACTAAGGTATCTATTTCTTGAGCAGAAAATGAAGTTTACATCGATCTAACCACCCCTCGTGTCCCCTCCAAGTTACGATAGAAATTGAACTAACATGTCATGTAAGGCTGGAAACAATAGGATTCTGGATTCTGGATTCTGGATTCTGGAAAGTAAAACTAGTCCATAATCCAGCATTTGGCCATAAAAACAAAGTCCATGACCCAGAATGGAAGAATGAAGAAGTTTCCACCTTACAGTGTTTTTTTTTTTTTGGCCCCCCGGGGGGGGGGTGGTTTCAGATAAATAAACACCACATGCATTAAAACCCAAAAATAAAGCATGAAATAATGTACTTACACTTGTAGGCAAGCAGTATCCGTGATCAATTGGAATCAATTCAGCCCCGTCATTTTCTCCTTCAGCACCAATCAAAATATTCCCAGCATGCCTGTCTGCATTTGCCAGCCTTATATCCAGCACGGAAATTTTGTGCACTTCTTTAACTGGGAAAGCACCCGGGCCCATATCCTCGCAACTTCCATTATTCTCCATGAACATCTGCAAGGAGCCAATCTTAGCAGTCAGGTCCCCATGATTGTTAAATCCATCATGGAGGCACTTAACTAGAACTGTGGGGGGAACCCCAGCAAAGCCCTTCTTATCACCAAAAAACAAGCGACGCCCACTAATTGGATGATCCAGGATGTAAGCTGCAACTTCCCGGAATGCTCCTTGACCAACCCTTGTACCCTTTTTTAAGCCTTCCCCATCCAATGACACAGGCAAACCCCGAGGGTTATTCACAGCCATAGGCTCTTCATCCCTAGGCTTAAAAACAGATACGTACTTCTGCCCCGTTGAATCCATCATAAAGTAAGCCCCTCCGGTACCCTCAGCAGATCTGACTGGATAATTTCCTTTTTCTATGCCATCATATGTTGAGTTTATCATATCACAAACCACTGAAGCTAATTCAACCTTAGGGTTAAGGATAACTGGATCCAAAAGAACATGTTTATCAGGAGTTTTTCTTAGCACAATATCCCTGGAAGCTTCTTCATCAACATCATATCTGTTACTGCTTCTAACAGTGTCATAATTTTTCCTATCACTCAACCCTGTTGCCACAACAGACAACTCAATATTCTTCTCAAGGGGCTTTGCCTGAAATTTGGCAGATTTTTTTATCACCAGGCGCAACACTGCATCATTATGTTTGAGAAAGATATCGTCAATAAGCCTCTCGTCCTCAAGCTGCTCCCCATTACACAGAACTTCTTGCTGTTCAGGATCAGAGAACTGTTTCTCCCTCTTGGCAATCAGTTGCTTCACATACCCGACATCCCTACCTCGTTCCACATGAAATGTAAATTCCTTGCCGCAAGAAGTTTTCACACTGATCGCCCGAAGATCCGACAAGTTGACGACCAAATGCAGAAAATTTCCATCTGTTACCCCATAGTCCCGGAGTAAAGAATCACTCCGGGCCAGTTCCCGGCCACCACAGACCAATTTTTGCTTCCTTTTTAAAAAGCCATTACAATTTTGGATTTTGAGTTTTACAGACTCAATAGTATCACACTCCAGAACACGCATGGGAGTCACTGATCCCGAGAAACAGAGAAAAATATAAATGGAATCATCCAGGGACAAGTGTGATGGGCAACGGAATACATTTGGAGCCAACAGCTCAATGCGAACCGGACTAAGAGCAGCCACACCAGTGGACGACATTTTCACAGGTGATGAACAAGAGGATTGAACAAACGAAGTTGAGGCTGTGATTTAAGCCTGAACCTCAAATTCACAATAAGTTACACAATAATACAGCCATGTTTGTAAGATTAGGGACGCTGGGTGATAATCACCACGACCCAGAAGAAACTTCCAACGATATAAATGAATTTTTTTTTTTTGGGGGGCCGGGGGGAATAGATATTCAGACTCCCAAGACCTAATTCCTCATTTCTTCCCCAAAAGAAACCCCAAAATAACTAGAGGGACTTCTTGCGCAATTAGATCAGGAATCGAACAACACACGGAAACGCAGAGAGGAGAAGAGAGCAGACTCTTACCCTCCACGGCCGAAGAAAGAAGAAATTTACCAGACGAAATTGATGCCAAGAAAATGGAAAGCTTCAGGCTAGGCTGATCACCAATTATAGCAAAACAAACAGAAATGGGTTTTGTATATTTGGTACAGATTGGAACGAAGCCAAAGGTTTTGAAGGTAGAATTCTCATTCAAAGATCGTGAAAGAAGGAAAAAAATCCCATTTGACTCTGACTGAGAAGCACAAATACGGAAGACGGTATAGACGCGTGTAGCCGCCTAGCTCTATATGCATACGTAGAACGCCAATCCCAAAACCGCTTCCCGAAAAATCAAATCTTTACAATTAAATTAATGGGTCACCTAATCCCGTTTTTGCGTTTGTGGCAATGACGAAGCAAGCAGCAACTTGTTCACAGAGGCGCGTCTTACAAGGAAGAAGTAACCCTTTCGAGGGTCGATATTCTTATTTTTTATTTTTTTTAAAAAAAAGGAAGCTTCGTGACATCTTCATTTCGTACGAAGATGCCGTTATGACTCACGAGCCGGAGTGGCCTCCAAGCTTCAGTTCACAGAGAGAAGTGGAAAATCTTATTAAAAAAAAGACTTGAAAATATCGGAAGTGATGGTCCAGTCAGCGAGTGACACGCAAATGGACCGTTGTCATCCAATCAATTTGCGTGGCCACCTCTCAGGGGGCCACCGAGGCACCGACGTTGTTACCTTGTCTCCTTTTTTTTTTTTTTTTGAAAAAGGATCACATAATATTAAGGGAAAATTACAAAAAAAGACCTTGGAATTGCAAAAACGCAGATAGAGACCTTGACAACTTCACTTTGGGTTTTGACAACTTCAGGGCATATTATTCTTGTCAAAACCCAAAGTGAAGTTGTCAAGGGTCCCTATCTACGTTTTTACAATTCCAATGTCTTTTTTTGCAATTTCCCCTAATATTAATAAGGGCGGGTGGGGGAAGCAACATTGTGAGGGGAGAAAACGTTGTTTGCCTCGTCATATGAAAAGGGCTTTTGTAAAAATTCGACTTTTAATTATTAGGTGGATTTAAGAAACTTCTAAAGTTTTTTGTCTTGCACATTATGAAATGGATCCAGATATTGACAATTCGTAGAATCTTTCAGCTTCCGTTGGGTTTGGTTCACAGAAAATATTTTGATAAAATAAAACAAAATATGGGAAGATGATGTTTAGTATTTATGCCAGAAAATATTTTACCGTACGATACCTGATATGATAGAAATTAGAAAATAGAGACAAAAAAAAAAACATAAATGCCTGTTCAGAGAGGATGAAAAATGATTTTTAGGAATTGGAACCAGTGAAACAATGAAATAACTCATCCCACCAAAATTCTGGTAAACACAACCCACCCCCAAAAAAAAAGGAAAAAAACCAAAATGGCTCCCCTTCTTTTCTTTTTCCTCTCTTTTCATTCCCCGCTACCAAATGAGCTTTAAACCTTTTATCGTTACATGAAAAGATGAAAATGCTGCCTGGTTGACATATGGCTATTGATCAAAATAAGGCTCATAATTTCAATGAACATTATTTTGAAAGGGTTTAAGATATCAACAGGTTTTGAATCTAATGGAAGAGGTTAACCCTTCACACCATAGCAAATCAAGATTCAAATACACATCAAAAGAGATGTTTATATTTCGCATCCAACAGTGGATTGTTTCTAATACATAACCAAAAAAATTAAACAATACTGTTTTAGGATGAAAAAAAACAATATTGTTAGGGCCCATTACTTTGTCCAAAAATAGGTTAAGGCCCATTACTCATACAACTAAGTTCTTTCCTCTACCATAATATAAATATATATATATATTTATATAGCCCATTTGTCATGGGGAACTGACCTTTCTTTTCTTTGCCTTCATCTCTTCCTCCAATTGATCAGCCCTAATGCTGACTTTTGATTATTATTTATTTATTATTGTATATTCTGTGAAACATAAGGACAATACAGAGTCCATCTAAGGATTGGGCCAACTTTTCACTTGAATTTGTCAATCCTTTTTAGCTCTCATGCTTCATATCATCTTTCAGAAATATTACATTCAAATACACTTTTTTGACCAGCAAATTACATTCAAATACACTAACACAGAGATTAAAAAGAGTCAAATATTTGCGAGCTGTCTACTTTTCTTGCCTCTGAGAAAGTTGCTGCGTTTTTGCCACCTTTTCATATCTCAGCAACTGAAGCCACAAGGAATGCCAATTCTGGTAAGCATTACATGTCGGAGCTACAACTGTGATTCTTCAGTTTCTGAGTTCATCAAAAAACTGGGAAATGCAACAGTCACGTCCCTGAAATTAACTAGTTAGTTAGATCAGTGCTATATCGGATCAAAATGGACATAAAATTTTTCCATCATAAAGAGCAACAAATAATTTGCTAATTAAGTTTTCACTTTCTCTGTATCATTATTGACCATATCTATGTTGTGTGATGAAGTTTTCGCATTCTCTTTATCATTAATAATAAAGTCTAACTCATGCCTATGTTAATAATACTGGCAACTCGTAGATATTGCAGGAAAACACTTTCACCGAAAGCAATTCAGAGCCGTATACAACAAAAGGGCAAAAAGGCATGTCTCTTCCCATAGATTCTCGAACATACATCAGATAAGGTAGAGTCATGTTCTTCAGTAATGATGGGTTGTCTTCCACATATTGTTTCCATTCTTCTGGATCAATTTTCCCATCGCCTTTTGTGTCTGCTGCTTCAAATGTCTGTCAATGACTCAAGTACCAGTACAACTGATGTGAGTACCTTATGCCAAGGATTTTTAGTCTAATAATTTGAGTTTGAAGGACAACACAAACCTTGTCCACGATTGTTTCAACCGCATCATTAGAGAGTTTCAGATCAGACTCAGTCAAGATTGCCAGCACCATCTCCTTCAACTGTAAGAGTATTCATGAGAACAAGTTTTCAAAGTTTATCAAATAAGACCAAATTGGTGTGTTCAGAGTATCACAAAATTTCACAACAAAATAAAACCAAAAAATTATATAGAAACAAGACATCTCTTCGATGTAGTTCTCCTAATGTTTTCCTTCACAACTGTGATAACAATCAGCCAAAAAAAAACAAACCCTAGATAATAATTTTGTCCATGTAAACCATTTTGTGGACACTATGTCCAAATGACATCAAAATCCAGAACATAAGCAACAGAACTACGGGGTTTAGCTAGCTTCCTACTCGTAAGTCACATATTCAACCTTATTAAGAGTTGGCTACCAGTTCTACTCATATCTCGCCAAGAAATCAGAACGAGCTAACATATCACCGGATTTTTAAGAAACAGAATCTAGACATGGGAAGGATCTTGTAAGAACCAACATATAAAACCTCTTTAGATGTTGGTAATCTGGCATAAGGCCGGAATAGTCATTTTTTATTTTGGCCAACAGAAGTAAAGCCATTTTGCCCTACACAACAATACAGAGACAAATTTTCAGGCAAGAAAAGCACGATGACCAACGCGTGTCTCATGAGATTTGTGCAAAAATAAAGCATATCTATCTACAAAGAAGCAAATGTGTAGGTCGCTTGGCTTATGGAGCAATCTGCCAAATGGTCAAGTTGCAATTTAATGTTATAACTATGTTCCTAGTTCTGTCCCCAGTATGTTTATCAGTACTTTCTTATATTTCATATAAGATTCCATATGCAAGACCTACATCAATTTGCAGTCAAACGGTAACTCCAAAAAAGAAAGGTACCTCTTCACGCTCAATGTAGCCAGTGCGCCTCAGATCATATAATTTAAATGCATCTGTGAAAAAAATTTTGCAAACTTGAGTAATGACATAGTCATAAATGTGGTTGGAACACCAATATGAATATGAATGATGCCTTCTGTCGTATTTTTCACTGAAATATGATTAAACATGGCACGGTCAATACCGCCCCAGCATCATGACTTTCTAGACACTTTACACCTTTTTTGTATTAACTACTTACAATTTATCTTGACTGCTGCCGGAGTTTTTGGGTGAAAGACACTCAAGGATCGAACAAATTCTGAAAATTCAATTTGACCATTGCGATCAACATCAAAAAGATCAAACATCTGCACAAAGTCAATATCTCATAAGAAAGAGTGAAGCTAATCATCGTACCAGCTGAGTTAGCGTTGCAATTGCACAACTTTGATTTATTGCTTCAACCTAAAAAAAGATTCTTCAATGAACATGCATGGCTTTTATCAAGATGGTTTTGCGGTTAGCCCAACCATATGGCTTCTGGCAGGGATATACGCTTATAAAGTCAATCCAATGTCCAGTGCAATGATGAGAGCACAGCACTATACTCAAGTTATATTTGTTGAAAATACAACCACAAACTTTGATGCATAACTGGTAGAAATAAAACGTGGAAAGTGACAAAATCTGAAAATCTAAACCTAAAGGTCAATTCAATATTTCAATAATCAACATATAACAACTTCCACTGACTTGATGCATATTAAGAGAAAATACATAAGCTGACCGAATTAAAGAATTAGACAGAGAATATGTGGACAAAAAAGTAAGGCAAGCACATTATCCCAGGGCCCACTAAGCAAACATAAGGTGAAGTCTAAAATGCTGTATTAAATCTGAAGTTACCTCCAATTTCCTCACGTTACAAACCTTAATTCCCAAATAACATTTATGCTGTTGCATTATAAAAGAAATAATAATTACATATTCTCATAAAGCATTTACTTCTCCTAGCAAGACAGAGAACACTTTATTTGTAACTTTTAACCTTATTTAAGTATTAGCAATGACTTTTGGAAACAAGATTGGCAATGCAGATTAACATCTATTTCTTCCAGGAGCCTATTTAAATATAACATGGTGGAAGTAAATTCACATACTCTGTCCACAAAAAGATTTCGCTTGTCGCTGCTTCTGAAAAGGGCGAAGTGAAGATCTTCCTGTATGCCCCCATAATGGAAATATGTCATTATTTTGAACTGTAAATCTAGTTGCTCAGGTCATTGTTATTTGCAACATTAACAGATAAGAAGCACGGATATATTGGCACTGCCCTGTTCCTGTCCAATGAAAAGTCAAAAGTCAAAATGAACATTGATGAGACTGAAATTCAAAAATTACCTTCCGAATATAACCGTCTTTGACAACAGAAGCGCTTAATTTTCTGTATAACTCATACAAGGATTCCACGTCACTTATAGTAACTGTCAAACATAAAATAATTTCAAATCAGCCTTTGTTTTACAGAGATGATTATCAGTTTTGATATGATATCACATATTAAGATTCTTGAACACCATAAACTATTTCCCATTATACCAAAACACTAATATGTGGGGGGAGGGGGAACACTAGCTAATACATAAAGGTGCTGGCATTTGTATCAATAAGCCATGAATCACTAACACTCTAAAGAAAGAGGACAACATTACGTGACATCATCAATTACACATGGACACTTCAAATATATCAGAGGGCTACAGTCCAAACAATCTAAGTGTTGCTCATGTTATTCCTCCTGAATTGTCGAACACAAACTACTGGTCCACAACATCAAGATCAGCCAACATACCAAAATATTTCCAATCATCATAAAGAATCATATTAATCCATAGAATGGTACAAGCAAAAATTAACAGTATAAAATATTAAAGTTTTCTTGACCCACATGGTGTTTCTGAAGCAAGGCGAGAAAATTCTTCTTGGCTAGGTCTAAGATTGTTTTTCGCTTCCTTCGAGGGTCTGCAACCCATTTTATCCCTAAGCCAATTCCGTCAACGTGAAATTTGAACTTCCCTTTAAGTGAATTTCTTCAATCTGCCATCACCCACCATAACAACGAAAAGTTAATCATTCATTGCATTATAAACTACTACAGGTTCTAGAATATATGACCAAGTTGGTCATGATCAGCCATCTCAACATGCTTATTGAAAAAAAGAAGAAGGTCAGACGTTTTCTCTTCAGTAAATTCTAAGATCTGAACAAGTGAAATGCAGAAAACTCATGAAAGGAAAGCAGTAGAAAGGAAATCCAAGAGAAAGACGGTGCTTGAATCTCCTCCAACAACGAAACCCGAAAAAAAGAAAAGGCCAACTTTACGATCACTCTTAGTTAATCTTTTTTCTTTTTAAAAAAAAAAAATCTCCATTTCCTGCATCTGTTTTGGTACTTAAGGTGGTTAAAGCACCGTCCTTATTTCTACTGCTTTGATTGTCTGCATTTCACAAGTGGGTTTACTGAAGAGAAAACACCAAACTTTATCCAAACCTCAGAACTCAGATTACGTGTCATCCATAAACTTGGTCAAGAGAAGATCAATTACCAATATTTGGGGTCACTGAATCTACCTGGACACGTTGAGCTCGAGTTCGGGAAGTCTGATTGAGCAACTTTTGCCACAGAAACAAAACCCGTGAAATGCAGAGATCAAAGACAGACATCAAAGCTCATCGGGACAAAGGCCTTCGAGTTTCAAAGAAGAAAAGCGAGGTTGAACATCCTTATATACAAGGGGAAGAGTTAATTAATAATTAAAAAAAGGGCAGAAAACGTTGACTGTGCGATCTGGCCTTTCTGGCCTCATCTTAATGTTTTTTTATTCTTCCTCGGGTGATTGGGAAGTATCAAAAATATTTCTAAAAAATAATTTTTTATAAATTGAGATAAATTTTTTACATATTTATTTTGTATACCGTAAAAATATTTTTAAAATCATAATTTTAATTTCATCCAAATACTCTCTTCATCATGCAGCAAAGACTAAATAAAATAAAATTTAGAGCGCATACACCAACCATTTTTGTGTTTTATTTACGTTACATAAACTCCCTCTATTTTAAAAATGTCTATAGATGTCGTTTGAAATCAAAATAGATATTTTACAAATATTTTTTTTATATATTTGAGGTTCTCTTTTTTTTGGTGAAATTATATATTTGAGGTTATACTTCTATTTATTGGTTTGGTGGCTGAGTTTTCCTCTGAAATTATTATTTTGAAAAAGATACTCCTACTTAATATAAGAATTATTTAAATATTTATATATTTAAAAAAATAATTTTTTATATAATCATAAATGGATAAAATCTTTATTTTTTGGGCAAAGATAAAATCATATTTCAAACTCATATTTCTACTGACCAACGATGTGAGATTTAGGGATTATGTAAATAATCTAAATTTAAAATCTAAAATTTTTTAACATATGTTTTTACCACAAACATTTATAAACAATTTAATCAAATACTTTACTAAAAACTAATTAAATTTTTAATCAAAAATTTTTATGTCTATATTAACCAAATTATTTGAGTTTCTGTCCTAAGATGATAAAAATGTTAAGATGAATTGTATATTAGCAAGTAAAATTTATCTAACATGGATCTTAATTTTTTAAAATATATTTTTTTAGAACCTTTTAACAGAATAAAATTTAGATTTGGATATATATATTTCAAATAAAGAAGAGCTTAATTATATAATTAAGATAAAAATATAAAGGAGATATTAGAATATTTTACTTTAAAACTTAATTTTCTAATTCGAATTGATCTACCTGCCCTGTATAACTTATTACCAAGAGGTTAACATCCTGCGCTACTAAATATCTATTAATACCACTAACATTCTTAGTACTGAACTCAAAACTTCCAATCAAATTAATACAACTTCATCCATTTGTGGTAAGGTGCCTAAATAAAATAAGAGAACAACCTGAGATGATAATAACAACTCTTTTAGTTTGGGATTACAAAAGGTAGCAGATGTGGGGGCTAGGCCAGCTCCTTACCTTTGTCATTCTGATAGTGAGACGTTTGATTAAACCATTTTGCAACTTATCCACCCTTGGCTGCATCTATTTTTTTAACACTAATCTCATTTTAATTTTGTTTTAATCCGTTCTTGCCCATTTGAAGAAATAACAATAATAACGATTACTCGGCAGGACACCCTTCTGCGAGAAGCACGTGTCCGGCAACGTGTTTGCATTGGGGCCACGCGAACCTAATAATAAGAGGATAAAATCACACCATCGAATTTCATCTCATTAAAAACGATCCATAAGTGATAAGAGAGAGGAGAAGCATTCTGAACGCAAAGTCTTGATTTGAGTTAACCAGTTTTTTTTTTTTTTGGACTCAAGAGTTAACCAATTACTTACCTTACTGCCCCCCAAATGAATATTGCATAAACTAAGATCCTATTTAGTACAAAACATTAAAAATGAGATATATAAATTAAAATTACAATTGAAAAAAATTATTAAAATAGTATTAAGTATGAATAATCGCTTGTTACATGGGTTTAGACAAACCCATAAAAGTCGGATTGGGAAATACCACTTTCTTCTATAGTATTCCCCAACCCACATGTATGGGTTTATATAACAAGTAATCTTTTATGTTAAACATTTTTTTAATGGATTTTTTCAGTCTCAATCTCTAATTTTTAATCTTTCCTATCAAACGAGACCTAAGCTCCCAGCATGGGATATCCGAGACCATATTAATATAATGAGAACCTAATAAACTCACTCCCAACAAAATATGAGGACACCACCTAATTAAATCCAATCCCCAACCTCCACAACCTAATAAACCGACAAAACAACACATCACTAACTTTATTTCCAACCGTGTGATTCATTAAGCATGGCAAATGCATCCTTATTGATTTCTATAATTATGCTGTTCCCTCGTCATCCTCGAAGTCACCCACCGTGCTTCTATCAATTTTTATGGGATACTTCATCCCCAATGTACATTTGCCTTCCAACCAATACATAATCTTATAATTCCTTTCATCTTATAATCGTATAGGTAATTATTTTGGTGTAGGGTTTTGTATACAAAATTAAATTGATTTTTGCGTTTAAGCAAGAGTATGGCTGAGGTCTTGGGGAAAGTGCAAAGCGGGAACGCGTAACGTTCCGGCAACAATTATAAGTAATTTTTTTTTCAAAATAATATTAGTTATACTATCATGGCTTTTAATATAAAACACAATTGATTAATTTAAAGAAATTAAAAAACTAAAAAATATTTTAAAATATTCATATTTATTATTTTCTCCAAATTAATTTTTTAAGTTATAATATTTCAGAAATATCGTGTAATATATATTATAATTAAATAATTTTTCAAATTTTTTAATCTCTCCAAATTGGTTAATTATGTGTTATATTAAAAATTAGGGATAATTAATCCACAGCTCCTTATAGTTTTAATTAATTTTCAATAAAGTCCTTATAGTTTTTTTTCTTTTTATCAGGTCCTTATACTTTCACCTGTTTTTAATTAGGTCCTTCTATTTATTTTTCTTTTTATCAAGTCCTTATAAGTTCACCTTATTTTTAATTAAGTCCCTGAATTTTTTATTCTTTATTTTATAAATTCTAATAGTACTATTATATAAACATAAAATAGTATATATTATTTAATATTAGTTTATAAACAATAATATTATAAAGATATTGAATTATTATAATGATTTTAATTTTTTCAGCAAAAAAATTAATTGTTCTAAAAAAATTTCCTGAATTAATTAATTCTATTACTTTTTTATTACATAGTTATTAATTTAATTTAATTATTAATATTTTATATTTCAGTATTAATCTATTTAATTAAACTTATCTTTAATTAATAAATAAAAATTAAAACTGCATGGACCTGATTAAAAATTTAGTGAAATTATAAGGACTTAATTAAAAGAAAAATAAATACAAGGATCTAATTAAAAAAAAGGTAAAAGTATAAGGACCTGATAAAAAGAAAAAAAACTATAGGGACCTGATTCAAAATTCGTTGAAACTATAAGGACTTGCAGATTAATTAACCCTAAAAATTAAAAGTGGTATTTATATTCACAAAGGACTGAGTTAAAGTTGTGAGCGATTTTAAATATAAATAAACAAAAAATTTAGAGATTATTAATGACATTTCCTATTATAAAAGTTGGACTGGGTAATTCTTAAAAGCAGATCTTGCCTCTTTTAATAAGATTTTTTTCATATCATTAGTATGCATGTCTGGCCCACTTTAATCCTTTCGTGGGCCTCCTTTGTGTGTCCCCCCCCTTTTTGTTCATTCATTCCGTTGAATACTTTTTGTCCATTCACTTTTTTTTTTTTTTTTTCGCTTCACTCGAAAGATATAATATTATTCGGCTTTTTTTACCGATATACGATAAATAATAAAATTATATTCTAAAATACTGCACTTTTAAAACTATTTACTAATATGTTACACTTAAAATCGTTCAATAACGATTTTAAAATTACATACAAGTCGTTCTTGGCGTGAACGATTTCTGCAAGAACGATTTTAAAATTACGCACAAGTCGTCCTTGGTATGAACGATTTTAGAAATCGTTCACGCTAAGAACGATTTTACTTTTTCCTGTTCACTCTCACATACGAATCTCTGCCAATTTTACATGCAAAAATAAGAATCCTTGATAATGCTCCAGGCTACAACGTTTATATTGGATTAAAATTTGAAAATCCCAATTTTTTTAATTTTTTAAATAGAGCTTGATGCAATTTTTTGTCATTTCCTCTCTTTTTTATTTTTCTCATACCAAATAATATGTAACAAAAAAAAATGCTTTTATTGTAAATTTTTAATTGTAGCAATTAAGTTGCAGGACTATATTATTATTATTATTATTATTATTATTATTATTATTATTATTATTATTTTGGTCACATGCATAAAAGATCTATGCCTAATACTTGATTTCTCGTTAAACCGAACAAATGCCACATGATAGGCTTTTTTACCAAAATACTACAAAAAGTAAAATTATATACTAATATGCTATACTTTTAAAAGTATTTACTAATATGCTACATTTAAAATCGTTCTTCAGGTGAATAATTTTTAAAGTCATTTATCTGCTGAACAATTTCTTCATAATCTATCCTTAATGTGCATGAAAGCTTGTGTGGCATTTATTTGCACTTAAAACCGTTCTTGGTAAGAACGACTTTCAAATTACACACAAGTCGTTCTTGGCGTGAACAATTTTAGAAATCGTTCTTGGCGTAAACATTTGTTAAATGAAGAAGTCGTTCAGCAGATAAATGACTTTAAAAATTATTCGCCTGAAGAACAATTTTAAGTGTAGCATATTAGTAAATACTTTTAAAAGTGCAACCTATTAGTATATAATTTTACTCTTTGTAGTATTTTGGTAAAAAAGCCAGTTGTGTGGCATTTGTTCGATTTGACGAGACATCAAGTATTAGGCATGAAACTTTTATGCCCGTGACCAAAATAATAATAATAATAATAATTTAGTCCTACAACTTAATTGTTACAATTAAAAATTTACAATCAAAGCATAATTTTTTTTGTTACATATTGTTTGGTATAAGAAAAATAAAAAGAAGAGGAAATGACAGAAAATTTTATCAAGCTCTATTTAAAAAATTAAAAAAATTAGGATTTTCAATTTTAATCCAATATAGACGTTGTAGCCTCATGGGAGCATTGTCAAGGATTCTTATTTTTGCATGTAAAATTAACAGAGATTTATATGTGAAAGAGTGAACAGGAAAAAGTAAAATTGTTCTTGGGGTGAACGATTTCTGAAATCGTTCACGCCAAGAACGATTTTAAGCGCAGTATATTAATAAATAGTTTCAAAAGTACAGCATTTTGATATATTGTTTTACTGTTTATCGTGTATTGGTAAAAAAGCCGGAAGACAATCAATGCCATCCTGTAAATTGCTTGTTTTGTCAGGTCATGGTTGGAAGGGAAGAAGGACAAAAACAATGTGCGTGTATTAGTGTATTAATTGGGTATTTGGGTTTATTTGCTGTGGTTAGTGGCCAACAATTTTTCCATTTTTAAATTAAAAAAGTAGAGTTTTATTGAGGCGAAGGGTCAATGATTATGGATTAATAATGCAATAATAGATTTCGCCAGGGAGCGCCACTATTCAAGGGTAGTTTTCCTGCCACTTGCCGTATATGCGGCTGTATTTTAAATATTGCCTTAAGTAATTATATAAGAATTAGTTGGGAGTTAAGTTTGAAAATATAATATTTCAATCCATTTTATCCTCCATACTCATCTTTATTTATTACCCCTAGTTCAAAACATAATACTCATCAGATACTTAATGTAGAACCTAATTAGCGAATTTAAATAAATTAAGAACGTTAGTTAAATTAGATAATATGATATGTTCTCTCTAAAATACTCTAAGCATTTTTATTAATTCTCTTTTTTCCTCTCCTACTTGATTATTATTGAGAAATACCAATAATATTAATTTAGAAAAAAATTGATAAACATATGAAATAGATCTTGTATACATGACCAATATCATCTCTCCAAATGAGCCCACATTAAGTACCAGAACAGTATCTACTTAACTATTTTTGAATAATATAATGTAATAATTATTATGAGTATGATATTAGACATGCTAAATTAAATTATTTTTTATATTTATTTTAATGAAAAAACCATAATTCCCCTTAAAATTTGAGTCTCTTTATTTGATTTTTTTTCATTTTTTATTATATTATATTATATTTATCCTGATACTAATTATAAGATCTCATTTGTAGATTATAAATGAAATCTTATAATTAATATCGGAGATACCACATAAAAGAGTGAGGAATAGGAAGACAACCAATGCCCCCTTGTAACTTGCTTTTTTGTTAGGTCAGGCCACGCTTGGAAGAAGGATATACAACAATATAAAATAAAGAGCGAAATGACTAATTTGACAGTTCAGTCACCCAATGTTTTTTCCCCCTTTTTTTCAAACCCTCACTACATTTTGGTTGGAAAAAAAATTGCACTACAAATGAACAGTATCTATATTATTCTTTCAACCGCCTTAGTCAATTTCAAATAATAGAAAATATAAAGCTCATCTTAGAAAAATATATTTTATTTGGCATGACATAATCTTTTGAAAATATTTATGTATTTATTTTTATAAACCATGCCGGTGTGAAATTTTCCAGGTGCAATGATCAATTTTGACAGCCTGAGGAAAGCATTGTTGATGATAACACTATCATTATCTAATGTAATGATGGAGATTGGAGACAGTAAAGACCGCCTAATTTGGGTAGATTGGGTCTGTGCAGTCAATAAACAAGGGCCCAAATATACTATGGGCTTAGCAAAGCCCACAGTTGACCACAACATCGTGACGAATATTTCTTTTTTTTTAAAAAAAAAAATTCTTCGTCTCTACATTTTTTTCCCTTTCTTGTCCGTGGAAAAAAGATTATGTCCATCATTGAAGAAGTTGATTTGACAGATAAGCTCATAAGACTTTGTAAGTTACAGATTTTTCAATTCAATTTTTATGACAAAATCTTGTTCATATAAACTCAGCACAGCTTGCGTTCATATGGAATAATTGATCAATTTCTTGGCTCTTAAGGGACAAAAAAAAATTTGTGCCTTTCAGAAACTAAAGTACGACGAAATACATGCTTATAAAGGAAATAATGAAAGCCCAGAAAAAAAATTTGTACTTTTCAAACTTTTCATGCTTAATTTTTTTTAACTATTGAATTTAAAAAAAGACAAATAGGTCTTTTTGATAATAATTTTAATAGATTAAAATACATTACAACTATCCCTTTATCATTTTGAAATTCGTATTTTTTTGTCATTTTTTCTATAAACTTCATTTTTTAAGAAAAATATGTGTTTAAAACCTTCTTTAAAAATTAAGTACATATATGATCTTGGAGGTATTTGAATAGAAATAAAACTATAATTTTAAAATAATTTTACAGCACATGAAGTAAACATAAAGAGTAGTTTATCTTGATTGGTGAAAAAATATTTTTTAAAAATATTTTTATAAAATTCCAAACACTCCCTTAATTTATTTTAATTGATTTTGTACTTTAAGAGGGACTATTAGAATCATTGGCAATAGTTGGTTTGGTTCCGCAAATCAAAAGACTAAAGACAGGAAATACCGAAATATTTATTTATTTTTTTATTTTTTTAAAAGGCTGACGACGAAGGCGCTTCGGTGAAGCATCAAGAACAGGAAAAGAAGACAAAACAAGAGCGTCGGCCGAATATTAAATCATTTTTAAAGAAAAGAGAGAGAAAATAATCCACCTAAAGCCTGATCACCAGTATCATGTACAGTATCCTTTAATCCTGATAACCTAATCATTGTTCTTTAGAAACTATAAAATAATTTAAAGTGAATTCTAAATTTTCTTCAGATTTTATTGCCATTGATCTGAATCTGATCCAGCCTCTTTTTATTGGCAAGACAAAATATGTTATATATACAAAACTCATGTGAATAAATAATAATAATAATAATAATTTATATGTTTTACTTCACTTAATTTTATATTACAATATCAAAATATATTTTATTTAGAGTGTGTTTGAGATACACCAAAATTAAAGTGATTTCACTCAGATTGAAATAGAACTCTTCTCATATACTTATTTCATATACTGTAAAATTATTTTTAAAATTATAATTTGCTTTCCACCCACATAAACCCTTAATATTCTAATTGAAAAGGCAATAATATCTTGATAATAAGATTTATTTTTAATAAAAGCATTTAAGTTTTTCAAACTTGTAGTTTCAATAAATAAACCAATAATCTGCGTAATTAATTTCAATGAATCCAAAAGAGAAAATATAATTTGACCATAAAATATACTTAAAACATTAAAAAAATTAAAATTTTAATTTGGTTCGGAGTGATTATTTTTGCAAAGGAGAGTAACGGGGAAATTTGTTTAATAAAGAGAGACTAATCACGAAAGAGTGGGCTTTTTGTGTATTAATTTTGGAAAGGCAGGGGCAGTGTCTTTATCAAAGTGCTTGGAAGGTGGGATTGGAATGGCATAGGATGCAAAGTCCAATTGGATAAGTCACATTGAATTAAAAAAAAGATTCTCTCACTTTTTCACCCAAAAAAAAAAAATTATAATGAACGATTAGTTGCTGGAACGGTATGCTTCATTTATTTATTTTTACTTATTCTCGGTTTCTTGCTTTTTCCGTTTGATGATGAGATGTATTTGTTCTTTATATACCCTGCTTTGGTATGTTAGAAAATAAATTTTAATATAAAATAAGATGTATTCAATACTACCTCTTATCTCAAGTATAAAAATTAGTTAAAGATTTAATTTATTCATAAAAATATTATCCTAATTCACTTTGCCTTTTATATTTGTATTCCCGTAAAAGATTTTTAATTCTAATACATATTATCAGTAATGATATTTTATAAAATATAATACTCATTTATTATAAATAACCAATATAATTATTTTTTTAATATTTACAAGTTAATTATCCAACTTCCAAAGGCACTATTTTTTAATAATCATTTCCCAGGCAGTCTATTATATGATGGGAGTATCTGTTATGAGGCTCAAATTGAAACGCATTGCAAGTAAAGTGTCGTAGTCTGCAGTTTTGAGCGACGAATCATTGTCATATGTTCCCCGTCGAGAAGTCTTAAAAGTAAAATACGCTCGTCTAACTTTTTTAATATAAAATATAATTAATTAATTTAAATAAATTAATAATGTTAATTAAATTAACTAATATGATATATTTTTTCCTAAAATATTTTAATGATGTTTCTTAATTCATTTTCTCTCTCTCCTATTTGATTATTGTTCAGAGAATATCAATAAGATTAATTTAAAAAAATAACGTCTTATATATATATTATTAACACTAATTCTCACATCAAATCAGGAACATCCAGGATAGAGGGAGTAGTTTATAAATTTGATAAGTTCTTCCTTTAATACGGTGCAATATCCTAGTACTCCTCCTGTCCTTATTATAAGACTCCATTTGACTTTTTATTTGATCCTAATTATAAGACCCCAATCCATTTTGTCTCTTATATTTATACATTTTTTTTCCAAGATAATCCTTCTAATAATAATAGTTTTAGCCAATATACTTAATTAGTAAAGATATTTTAGAAATGACAATACTTATTTATTATAAATAACCAATTTAACTTACTTCCTTAATCTCTTCAAATAAGTTAATTGGGTCTTATAATTAGGACCGGAGGAGTACTAAATTAATGTAATTATTACAAAGCGCAATTGAAAAAATGTCATGATTTGTGTGGATAAAGTCTGAAAAAGGGATGGAGACGGGGCAAGGAGGGCACAGATGGACTTTGTCAAAGAAGAACAAAAGACCTCATTGAATTTGTGATGTATTATGAGGCCATGGCCTTTAGGCATTGGTTAGGCCATCATATCACCGTTTTATCGGATGTCCCCGAAGGGACATATCACCGTTTTATCTTTGCCCCATCTTGCCCACCCGACCTATTGAATATTGATGTGACATTATCTCGCGTCACAATTTGAACCCTTCTTTGATTTAAGATTTTTTTTTTTTTACCAGCGATTTAAGATATTAATTTATATCTTCAAAAAGCTATTAAATTTAATGGAAAAGGCTGACCACGTGTCCCGTTTCAATTTCCAACTTGTTACTTTTTTTTTAAAGTTAATTATTTATATTAAATATATATTATATTTTTTAAAAATATCTTATCAAAAATTAGTAAAATAAAGTAAAGTTTTGACTACAATTTTTATAAAATTCCTGTGTGTAATATTTCTGCGGACTACAATTTTTATAAACCACTTTTCCAATATCTTAATTATTGTCTCCTTGATTAAAATCCCCTTTTGTACACACAATTAATAAGACTAATTTAAAAAATTTGTAAACTTAGAAGATAAAAATTAATTAAGATATTACATTTAAGATCAAAATAAAAACTCTAACTAATTCTAAATTTTTGAGATTAGGCTCAAATATGGTTGCACCACCAAATAATTACATATTTTCACTCCACTTTTTATTTAAGAAGAATCATAATGAGGCTTCAAAAAAAAAATATTATCAATGAGTCCTGATAATAAATAAATAATTGTCATTTATTATATTGAAACTTGTTATTACATGCTGTTCTATTGTTATTGTGACATTTTTAGTAATCACATTTCTTGTTTGGAACTTCATATTAATTTTCCTTTTTATATACATGTGTTTTGTTGACATTTATTATATATTCGTTATCTTATAAATCACACATGTTACTGGTGATGGATCATATCCAAGTTTAACTCAAAGCAAATATGTTTTTTTTTTTCATAAATATATCGGAGAAACTAAAACTAAAATCAATTAAGACTGAAAGGTCAAACTCTGCATATTTATGATTGATAGGAGTGGTCCCAAATGAAAGACATTGTTGCTGAAAACAAGAAGCAGCATAAAATATGTAACTGCCACGCCTACAACAAAACAAAATATGTATCACTCTATAATTTATTCCTTCTTGGCACCCTTATTATTATTATTTACTTCTAGGTTCTGACAAATATATATAATATGTATTCCCTACCACACGCACACAAGTACAATTACAAGCCAACAAAATAATACTACCCACTCCATATATTTTAATCCATATATACTCTCATCAAAGCAGTCTCCATCGCTAGTTAAAAAAAGAGAGAGAGAGAAATTAGTTCTTGCCAACCGAAAAGAAAACGCCTCTGATTCAGAATATAAGAACTTATTAAAAAAGTGGTTTGAATTATAAGCATCTTAGTCTATTTTATATATTATTATTTTTTCAACCCGATTTATTGAGCATATAAATTGATATATAATATAATATTACAATATATTTTAGGAAACTTAGGTGATACTTGTTAAAATTAAATAATTTGTTTAATTTTCTTAATCTGTTCAAATTTATTAAATAGTGCTTATAACGAGTATAAAAGGAATTATGGCTCATTTGAAATGACTTATAAATAATTTTTCAATTATGATTTTACAGAACATGAAATAAATATATGAGAAAAATTTTAATTGTAATGGCAAATGGGTACCAATTCCCTTCAAAAAGGAATATCATATACATATAATAAGACTTTATCCAAATCTTTCTACTGATAAGTGAATTCTTTCGGTTAAGAAATATGTAAGTTAGCTAACAATTCGAGGTTCTCTGATTTATTCAGCATGAAAAATAAATAGAACGCAGGGAAAAAAGGACAACTTTTGTCCTGCAGTGGACCACGTCCTAGGATTGGACAACAAATCGGCATCGACGCGGGGCCCATATGGGTGGGCCCACATGCTTTGACGCCGGGGGGGCCCAATTCACTGTTCTTTAAGGTCCAAATGGTCCTCACACACACACAGGCACACATTTTTCTTCTTTATTTTTATTTATATATTAGCATCGGAAAACGTTCTAGAAGTGTGTGCCCCACACCTTTCGTATTTGTCGGTAGAAAATGATGAATATAATTGCTCCAAAATTGAAAATCAGTATTCATTAACCTTTAAGAGGGTATTATAGTCTAGCTTGTTATAATTATTTATTTGTATTTACTTATACCATTCTATTTCATGCACCTTCCAGTTCCACCCACCTCCTGCCTTTGAGTAAAATTATCCAACTAATATTTACTCAGCGTTAACTTTTATGGGTAATTATTATGACATGCTTGTTACATGAGAAATATAGAAATAGAAATTTTTTTAATGATTTTAATTTAAAAAATAAAAATGATGTTAAGAGTTTTCATTAATTTTCCTTACCGTTCTTCTTACATCCTCTTCTATTAAAGTTTTATAATCCCATTTATTTATTTATCAAGTTAAACTCATTAAAATGTTTTCTTTCACTTCCCATATCCACCAACTAAACAGAAAATTGGTGTCCCAGTGCATTGGATGGGCTGCAAAATTTAGATTTTTGTATGCATAGTTTGTTTTTATAATTGCTAACTTGACTTTCACAACTACAATAAATTATTTTTCCGCCAACTAATAATTTTTTTAGTTCCTTAAGTTTGTTGTATACGTATGCCATTTTTATGAAGAGATTGCTTGAACTTGACATTAAAGTTCGTGATTATATTCTTGTTCTCTTGTTGAGTTTTCGTTTTGTATTTGTATGAGTTTGCCTAATTTAAAGTAACAACAATCACTTATATTTAATATTCTTTTGCTGAATTTTCTCAATCCCAATTATAATTCTTACATTTCATTTATGATAGTTCATACTAAAGAGGATCTAAGGTATTCCCAAATTCTTTTTTAGATGTAGAGATCAAAATAGCAAGAGAAATAAATAAGTTTAAAAACAGCAGAAGATTACACTCCCTTCCTGGGCCCTTCTATGAACAATTTAAAATTGGCTTTTTAATATATCACTCAAATAAATTTGTATTAAGTTGAATATATATTTTTTTAAATGATTCATCTGAACATAAATCGTATCATAATAATTAGCTTTTACCTCAACATCAGTCATCAATTCTCATGTTCATCGAGGGATTTTTTCCCCAAAGAATTTGAGGAGGGAAACACAAGGAAAAGTGGAAAACCCTTTATATTTTATCCTTTCAAAAGAAAAAGGACCAGGCATAATGAATATGGTCCATACAAGAAAATCACAGCATCAAACTTTTTTTTTTCTTTTTTCTTTTCACCTTTTCTTTGATCTTTAAAATTAAAAAAGAGATAATGAAATTGCTTCAAAATATGAAGGCGGCAATAATGAAAATTCAAAATCCCACTCATTACATTACCACCCACATCATAATAATACTGCCCACCTCACAAAGTTAATTGGGTCTAAACTTTAATTATGGTATATTGATTTACACTAAACTCCACTTACCTCTTTTCCCTTATTTTTTTTTTCAATTATGCCAACATGGTTTGAATATTAAGCAATATTCATATTTTATTTCATTTTTATTGTTGAGTATCCCAGATGATCTCCCTCCCTTTCTAAGCTGTGTTAACTTTAGTTTTTTATGGTAGAAAAATACATTTTTGGCATATATAATCTCACCTGATGTCTACTTATGTTCATTTTTTAAATTTATTTTTTCCCCAATATTTTGGATTAATAGAATAGAATACAAACATTTCAAACTACTATCTCCGATCCTAATTATAAGATCTTGTTTGTAGTCTACAAACGAGATTTTATAAATAAAATCGGAAGTAGTATATGCTTGTATACATAGCATAGATATGTTGTTAATTGATGATTGATGATATGAAATTGAAGTTCTCATAATTCACACACCTATTAATTTCATGTTTAAGAAAACCCAAAAAATGTGTTTAGACTCTCATTAATCATTAAATTTCTATTAATTCGCCTATCACGAATAGTATTAATATGGTTGACTTACCATTTATCACTAAGGACCATATTTATATGTTTTAGTTCGTTGTTGATTAAAAAAATATATATAATATTTGCATCAATTTACACTAATTATAATACCAGGTCTTATCTCCATTATAAAAGTCGGTAATATAAGTCAAAAATCGTGACAAGGCCACATTAAAATTGCATATACACCCCACGCGTGCGTACAAATATAATACTTTTATTAAAATTATTGACAATTAAGTTATAAAAATAACAAGGTTTCCTTAAGTTTAACATTATACAGTTTATTTGATCGCAAAAAAATTGTACAATTTATTCCGTTACGATATACTTACAAGTCTGTATATTATGATTTTATTAAATAATGTATTTTTCATCAAAATTGGCGTCCTTGTCTCTATCCTCTCTCTTTCGTTCAAGTGAAAAAAACGAATGAGGGTCAAAAGGTATTATCTTGTATAGGCATGACTTTTTTTTTAATTTAAAAAAAGGCATTTCTTCCAAATCATCATCATCAATATAAAATATGAAAAAAAATCACAATATTTTTCCTTATAAAAATCATATTAATTATTCACACATGGTAAGTTATAATATTTATTTTAAATTTGGTATGGATACGCATGATGTATTTTAGCTCATATACTGTACAATGTAATCCAAAAAAATGAATTAATATATCTTAGATTTTAAATTTTATTCCTTCTAGTTGGCAAAAAAGTTATTCCTTTTAATTTAATACTTTTATTTTATTTATAAAAATAAAATAAATTATAGGAATAAAATAACTTCTCAAGTATATCATCATTACAGCTCTCAGCCATGTATTCACCTCAAATTTCATGTAATATGCATGAAAATATATCTAATTATTCAACCGGAGGGCTATTCACCAATTATTATTAATATATAAATATAAATATATTGACATTCATTTTTGACACGGATATGTAATATGTACAATAATATTGTTCGGATCCCTGACATACCAAAAGATTGTTGAAGTAGTAGACATTCTGGTATTTTAGAATCATAAAATGGTGTAATTTTACATTTTTAATGACTTTTTAAAATTAAAACTATATTTTAAAAAAATTCAGAACCATCAAATTTTCCTGCCTATTCTTTGAAATGGGTTGGGTACAATTCCCCCACTAATAGCAGGGACGATGTTTTGTGGTGGGGGAGACTGGTGACTTCTCCGATGGTGGAGCACGTATGAATGAAATGAAAGGAAATTGCAAAAACGTCAAAAACAGAAAATGGTGACACCTCAAACTTTTTCGTATGCGCATGATGGGCCCACCAATCCATCGTTCCCCAACTGTCACGTATTCTTCTTCTTCTACTGTCTGTCACCCACAACGACATTCTAATGCCTCCCTCTTTCTCACCATCGCCAATTCTCTCTCTATCTTTCTCGTCATGTATACTCCTTCTCTTCTTTTTGCTTTGGTTTTATGAGTCTTCAATGGCTACCCGTATCAAAATCTTGCGTAAAGAAATCAGGGGTCGGTGCTAGATGAGCATTTCCATCTCTTTTTGGCTGTCAAAAGATACCCAAAAGCTAAAGTCTTAGTCTTTTTCTTTTAGGGGATAAACTTACTTGTATGGTACTGAATTTGCTGTTCTGGAAGAATGTGTTGTCATGAGGGTACTTCTCAAGGCATATTTCAACCCGGGTTTTTAAGTTTCAAGCGGGAGAGAGCTAATGTCAAGGATTAAAATGATGTTTTTTGGCCGTATGTGTTGGAATTTCTGAGGATGATGCAATAGTTGGAGTTTTCCGCTGCTCTATCCCCTGTTTGTTCAGTAGTTGAAGAAGTTGAATGCCCCATTCATCGGTCATCGAGAAGGTTGCACAGAAGAAAATCTGCTTTGGATTGCCGATTGTGGGAATCGTATATGATAGGAGCTTTCGATGTAATTATCGAACCTTGTTTTGGTTGGTTGATCAGAATTCTTGAGTGCTAATCATTTTTATGAACAAATTAAGCTTTGAAGACGATGTTGTGATCTTGCCCGGGCTTATCTTCAGATGGAATAGGGTTGATTGCTGACAGTTTCAATTCCAAAGGAAGCTACAACAAGGTGATTTCTTAGCAGATTCATCAGCATACGTCTTTTACTTCTTTACCATGTTGACTGTTGAGTCAAAGGTTCCCATTTCATATTTCTATTTTTCAACTTTCATATGATTTTTCCGTTCTCATCAAATCTAATGCCTAAAATTGGTAATCAGTTTCTACTTCTAGTTCCAGCTACAACCATTTTGTGTGCAAATCCATATCTTTGTTCCCCGTCAGCCGGGTGATCGAGTTTGAAAATTATCATAATGTTTCTGAGCAATCAATTGATGAATTTAAAAAACATGTTTATGCACCGAACTTACCTTGTCTGCGTCCATACGAGTGTCTTCTTCTTCTTCTTCCTCCCCTTCACGGACAATATGGCAGTTTTCCACAGTCCTATAGTTTTAGGGCGTTAGACAGATCAGTCATGTGTATTTACTTCATGATTTTGTCAATCAAACAGGTTTTGCAAGAGCAGGGTCCAAGTGATAAAGAAGAAAGTTGTGTTCGAGACCAAAATGGGAAAGAGGTCTCAAAAACGTCCTAAGAGGAATAAGAGGGATCATTCGGGATGCATGTGGGGCTTGATTAGTATATTTGATTTCCGCCATGGTCGCCCGGCTCAGAAGTTGATTACGGATGCTCGGTACAGCAGCAAGCATGCTGTTGGCGAGAAAAGTGAGAACTGTACTTAATTTATGTGTTTGTGTTCCAAAACGGACAGATATTCTAAATTACCTGAGAATTATTCCGCCAAGAATATATTATATATAGCAAGCAAGACTTGTATATATAAGATGGTGGATAATTTGGGCTGGATAAACGATTTGACAGACCTTGTCTTATATTTCACAAGTTTTCTAGAGTCACATTCGCCTTTAGAAGCAATTTTGTTTCTAGTCTCTGTATTCCAATTTATTTTAAGTGAACTGCTTCGTGGAGAATACTCTTTAAAATTGAAGCATGGTTGGTGAATAATTTTTGGTACATCCTCTTTAAACTCATGAAAAGGAGTTGAAATAATTGTTGAACCTCATTATTTCCTTACTACACAGGTATTGTGCATTCGAAGAATAAGTTTGAGATGTTAAGCAATTTGGATGAAGATTGTGAGAGCGACTTTGTAAGTCTTTACATCCATATTCTTATGCAAACCTGAAACTCACAGAAAATTGAAAATTTTCTAGGAAATTAATAAAATATTAAGTAATTTGGTTACAGGATGTCTATATATTCATTGACATTACGAATCATGAATCTGTCAGGATGGTAGAGAGAGCAAGAGAACAACGGTTACAACTGATGCTGTTAAGCCTTGCGTGAAGAAACTCATAGAAGAAGAGATGTTGATTAACCAGGATATGAAGAAGAATATACGTAGTGTTGAAGCAGAATCAAAAGAATCCAGATTAAGGCTTCCAAGTCCCCTGAAGACAGATTCCAAGAGAAAAAAGAAATCTCGCAAGAAAAGCCATGATATGGATGCAGAGAGTTTGAAGTCTGATGCAGCTTTTGAATCAGAGCTCTCACATAATCAGCATTCAAGGCATCAGTCCAAAAGTAGTCTTGATTTGGACAATATAATGGATGGTTTTTCTCGTTTTAAAGATGCTTGTTCTGTGATGGGTGACCATGATGGCGAAGTTCTTGCTCAACCGAATGAGAATGTTACGGCCGAAAACAATGCCAAAGACGCAATCTATGATTTTGTTAACCGGATCATATATGATGAAAAAAATCTGCCAGAAGATGAAAAACTCGTTTGCTCACAGGAACTCATGCAAGTACTTCAGGTTATAAGTTCAGATAAGGAATTATTTCTTAGGCTTTTACAAGATCCAAACTCACTTTTAAGGAAACATGTTCAAGAGCTGGGGAATGCTCAGGGGACAGATTTCAAAGAATACAACCCATTTACTGGCTTCAACATGTCCAAACAAGAACCTAGCAATCAGAGACAAACCACAGAGATTGTCAACAACAAGCAGCGTAACGTTTTTTGGAAAAAGGTAATGCCTCAAGAAAAAAGCCCAGCAAAAGGAAATGACAACACTGGGTCTTCCAAGAGAATTGTTATCTTCAAACCCAGTCACATGGACCTGCCATATTCAGAAACTGACAACAGTCTTGCCTCATCCTTAGATTCTCATGATATAAACGATCCCAAAGGTCACCATGTTAGAGTTAGTTCACATTTTTCTCTCGCAGAGATAAAAAGGAAATTGAAACATGCTATGGGAAAGGAGAGGCATGGATACCCTAGAGGGATCTCCCAAAAACACTCTATTGAGTGTCAAAATATGGAACAAGGCAGCAAAGTCTTTGGAAAAGACAACAATGGAATGAAATCTCCCAATAAGGACCATTTCTTCATTGAGAAAATAGCAAGACCCACATCTGATGCTAAGAAAGGAGACAAGGCTGGTAAGTTGAGAGACACTGAGGTGACCACGGAACTGAAAAATGACAGGTGTCTCAAGCAAAAGGATTCCAACTTGTACACTGAGGCCAAGAAACATCTGCATGAGATTCTGGGTAACGGAGATGAAAACATGGATTTTTCAAGTCGGCAGATCCCAGAAACCCTGGGGAGAATTCTAGCTCTTCCTGAGTACAACCTTTCTCCCATTGGAAGCCCTGGAAGGGAGCATGAACATCGCTTTGTGACTGCACAGACAAGATTTTCTACTACGGAAAACATTCAGGAGGCTAATGAGGATCTTCATGCCGTTGCTCTTGGTCATCCAGATCAAGCAACAAACAATCCAGAGAAGCCGTCGTGCATTATGAATCTAAATCCCCCAGCTATTCTTACTCATGATGATAAAGTGGAAGGAACCTGTTGTCATCCTGTTAGGAATGAGATAGTTCCTGAAGGTATGGTGTTCAAAGTACATATATTTAAGTGATAGATGGATGCTATGAAAAACTTCACTTTGCGCCTATTTTTAAAATGTTATATTATTTGTTCCTTCACAAAGTTAGGGCAGATATTGTTGGATCTACTAGGGAGGTTAATAATTTGGATTTTCCCTGTAAATCTGTAGATTTAATAACAAGAAAGGACCAAAAATGTGACTCTGAGATTTCTCATGGCTCAAGACCTTCTCTATGTTTGAATCAGGTAACGTCTTAACGTTTCTTTGCATAAAACTTACGTATATAAATATATATATATATATATATTCCTGCTATGCTAGTTACAAGAATTTGTGCTGAATCAAAATTTCATTTGAATCAAGGTTAATTTTATGCTCGTTCCAGAAGTGTAGTAAGGATAAGTGATGATAGGCTTCCTAGCAAGGGGGAAAAAAAATTCATGTCTTTTTCTTTGGCGGAACAATTCCATCACAGCAAGATGCCATTTTGACTGTCTCACTATCTTTTATTCAACTCTATAGGAAATCTCAGAAGAAAATCAACAGCTATTTTCTTCTCCATCATCATCTCCTTCTCACTCTTCAATCACAAGGAAAGTTGCAGGGATGGAAAGTGGTTCAGATGAATCTGAGCGACCGAGCCCTGTGTCCGTTCTTGAGACACCATTTGATATCAGCCCTGGGAATACCATATCTGAACCTGGTATGCGTTCACGCAAGAGCCACAAGGATAATATTAGAACACTTCTTTAAACAAGTTAGCAAAAACACAAAAAGCACTATTTTTCAATCTGTAAAACTGTGGCAATATGTTATTTCTAATTGTCTCATTGACTTCCATCTTAATACGAGATAGAAAATAGCAAGCTGGTTTCCAAGTGAAAACTCTATATCATATTTCATTTCATAATACTTCTAAGTATATTTTAGAAAATTGTTTGGTTGCATGAAGTCTTTTTTCCCCTGCAGGCAAACAAAACTTACAATTGCTTTAAGAAAATGGCCAATCAGCCCGTAAACTTCTCCGTTGCATATCTTCATTGTTATATTAAAATTAACCTAACGTTAGATTCACTATTGATTTTCAGATAAAGTACCAGTGCAGCCCTTACATATTCAGTTTGAAGATCATAACTCTTCACCTTTGGATCAAATTGAAGGAGGAAAACTTTGTACTGAAGAAAGCAAGTTGGTATTTGACTACGTTGAAGCAGTTCTGCACTCCTCTGGCTTAAATATAGATCAACTGAGAATCAAGGACCTTTCCTCAAACCAAATACTGGATCAATCCTTGTTTGATGAGGCAGGGTTTTTCCCTAAACACATTTGTCATGATCAGAAACTCCTATTTGATTGCATCAATGAAGTGCTTGTGGATGTTTGTCGGCATTACTTTGGGATACTCCCTTGGGCGTCATTCCTGAAACCTAGCATGAGGCCAAAACCAGATATGAAGAAGGTTGTTCTTATGGTCTGGCAAAGAGTGTGCTGGCATCTCCTTCCCTTTCCTCGGCCACATACTTTGGATCAGATCGTTCAAAAAGACGTGGCAAGAAGTGAAACATGGATGGACCTTCGGGGTGATGCTGCAACAGTTATTATTGAGATGGGTGATGCTATTTTTGCAGAACTGATGGAAGACACTGTATTCAGTTGTGTAAGTGAAAGCCTAGAAAGTGAATCCTCTCAACTTCAATCTAAATTGCAGGAAGATTAAATCCGCATCAACATGTAGAGGATAATCGATCACCACTTGTTCATCCCAACAGATAAATTCCCTGGTGAAGGTAAAGGAACGTAGGGAAGTTATACATTATGCTTCAAGGGAAAGAATTTGATAAGACTGCTAGAGAATTTTGGAGATTCCTAAGCAGTGTTTCTCTTGGCCATGTCTGACTTCTCTGATTAGTGGTTAGAATAGTGCGAAGGTGGATATTCAAATAAGCAAACAGAATTTTAGTTGGGAATGCTTGAAAAAAATACAGAATAACACTTTTATACTTCTGTCCATTGTGCTTCACTTAATCTAGCGTGAGTCGAATTGCTGGTGAAATTGTAGATTTTGTAGAGTTTCATATGTTGATAACATGATTTTGCATTTCTTAAAATTGGTGGGAATCCTCTTTGTTTTTGGCCCTATTTTCCCAACGCTTTAACAAGGTCGGAAATAATAAATAGCGAGTCCAATTTAGCTCGGGTTCTTGTTTTTAGACCAAAAGTTGAAGAGAAAAATCACAAAATGCCAATAATACCCAAACAACCTGAATGACTTGAAGACTTGCTTGAAACGAAGATTGGAGTTTTTAAAAGCAACTTTTTAATTGTAATTTACAAAATACGAGATAAATATATAACAAAAATTCTAATATTCATTTATATAAAACTCTTTATAAACACTTAAAACCCATTTAAAATGGCTTACAAATAATTTTTTTATTGTAATTCACAAAATACAAAATAAGTATGTAATTTACAAGTCACGTGCTTATAATCATGACACATGCTTATACACACTCACATCACTTACGCGGACGAATTTATCCAATGCGGGGCTCAAGGCTGCCACAAGGGATTAACTTGGCTTAGTTTCGAAGAAAAGAAATATGTACATACATATATTTAAATTAAGGAATTTGCAACATAAACGAACATAATGTATTGCTCATCAGTTAAATGGACGCAAAACTGCAATTAGATATTAATCTCATGAAGCATATAACCTAAATTACATGAAATATCATTACCTTACCCAAAAAATTACAGTAAATGCCTATACAGTTTCTAAATGCAAGGCGTTCAGTGGAAGCCATCAAGCCGAATGTAGTTAACAAGTTATATAGCCATCAAAGGTAGCAAGGAACAACTATGAAATGTTTCGTTATTTCCTCTTCTTATTTCCCAGAATCATTGAGGGCAAAGGACGTGGTGCTGCCTTTTTCATAAATGAACTACTTCTGCTATCTTCGTCCGCGTTGTCGTCTTCATCTTCAACATCTCTTTGAGATGATCTAGAATCCTCAGCAGCTTTTCTTTTTCTGGCATCCAACTTAGCATATAACTTCCGTTCAACAGGGTCATCTGAGGGCACCACTTTGGATTGGCGGACAACTTTTGCACCAAGGCCAAGCCTATACAGATTGCAACAACAGTTATAATGGTGAAAGAACGTTTATAATACAAACTTGCAAAAGTTGACATGGTGAACAATTTAAAGATGGAACTCATACTGAGCACAGACCTAGGAGGCCGACCCTCTTTGCCGGCATCTGTTGGTTCATCATCTTCAACTTTGCTCATGTTATTTACCCATACCTCGGCCTGCCAATTAGAATGATTAACAATTAATCACCAGCATTACCCAGCAAATTACAATATTTCACACAACATCTGACCATAATCAAACCCTCTGAACCTCAAATCTCAACCTTCACAAAAAGGAACTTAGGAAGCAAAAATGTTTGACCGCAGTTTGTGACATTATTAAAATGTTAGATATTTGAAATGTATTTTTGCTTGATTTCTTTTTCCCACAAGTCATAAGAATCCAAATATCATATACCAACAATGTCATTACCAATTCCATGCTTATCATTCAGCAAAACTCCTGGAAACCATTGCGAATCTTAAGCCCGTAATATCAAAAGCTTCAAGGTTTTGCAATGACTGTCAAAACAACTGTAGTGTACACTAGCAAGCAATATAAGTCCATTTTCAAGGCTAATATGTTACAGTTACAATTATGATGCTGAACCGCTACCTATACATAGTGAAATTTTAAATACATAAACATATGATCGATTGAACATGCCATCTCATTATTAACTTTTAAGGGTCAGAAATGCGCGATTCTACTCATGCCTAAATTATAGCTTCAATGAACATGCAATATAGATATGGAAAACATATCAATCAACAAGCATACAACACAAATATATAACAAATCATTATAGTTCATAAGGATGTTACGGTGAAATTTAAAAATGAAAAAAAAGCATTTACCAGTTTCAATGCCTTGTCCAACTTAACAATTCGGGGAAGAGAAGAACCCTTCTTCGAAGGCTCTGCAACACTCATCTCAGCTTCTTGGGGTCGTAACCAACAAAAGCATTTATTAACCGACCTGGAAAGGAAAACCAATTGCATATGAAATAGAGAAATCGAGAGGGAGCAATCAATCTTTAATTTAAAAAAAATAAAGTTCCAAGTTTCAACAGAACTTGAGACCAGGAAGCTCAATAGAGAAATCGTGAGAGGAGATCCGAAACGGAATCTGGAAGACTAGAATTAAACAACAAAAAAAAAGAAAGAGGGGCAGCAAGAAAAAACAGGAGAAGAAGAAAAGCAAGGCAATGGGGAAATATATAACAGAACCTGGGTGGTCGACGGCGGCTAACGGAGCTCCGCTGGCGTCTACTACTCCCGATGCGACGACGAAGATAAAAGCAGGTCTTCGAGGATATATGTTATGGTGAACTGACCGAACGAGAAACGACGTCATTTTGATCCTGTTTTGCCAAATAAATTAAAAAATAGGAAAAATCCCAATAATTAAAGCCTTTAACAAATTCTTAATGACGACATGAGGTCTAATTAGAAATTTTTTAATATTATTAAATTATTAGAATTTTTTTAATTAAAAATAAAAATTGATTATTTGATCCCTCTCAAGTGGTTTATTATCTCTTATTATTAATATTTAGATGAAAAATATGTAAATAACTTTTTGGTGTTTGAAATTTAATTCAAATTCAGGCCTACATTTTTAATAAATTCTTAATCAGGATTTGAGGCCTAATTAAAATTAATATTGTTGAATAATCAGAATACGGTTCTTCAATTAAAATTAAAAATTGACTATTTTGTTCATCCCTCCTAAATAGTTCATCATCTCTATTATTAATATTTAGATAAAAATATATAAATAATTTTTCAGTATTTGAAATTATGTATCTATAACTAACCCTTTAAAATATTTTAACAAACCATTTTTAGTATAATATATAGTTTTTAAAGAATTTTTTTTAGGTTGTATATATTTATCCTTAGATTTTAAAATATTTTAATTACATTTTCGGTTGGATCCAACATTAATCAAATAGATAAAACTAATATAAATTATAAGAACTGAAAACAAACAAATATTTATTTAAAGGCTATTTATATCTGTAATTTAAAATGTTTTATTAAAATGTTTTTAATTGTTTTAGTGTGTGTATAGAAATTTGAAATACTATAAAATTACTCATATGTTTTGTTGTTGATGAATAATCATAATAAATAAAAGGTCATTTGAAAGGGATAAAATAATCAATCTTTTTAATTAAAAAAATTCTCATTATTTAATAATATTAACAAATTCCTAATTAAAAATTTATTAAGAATGTAAGCCTAATTTGGATTTAGGTATTTTGGTTGGAGTTAATTGAGATTCTTCTTTAAAAAAACAAAGAAGGGAAGAACTGGAGAGGGAGGAGGGGGGAAACCGAAAAAGTACCCGGGAAAGAGAGGCGAGTGTCGCGACCTGTTAGCAATCGTCAAGGATTGATGAGGGAGATGCGAGAGTGCGCGTGAGTGGTAATTCAAGAAAGAGAAAAGCTTCAGAAAGAACGAAATTAGGGATTTAGAGCTTATTTCTAAAAATAAAATAATATATCTAAATATTTAAAAATGAATTAAAAAATAAATATCTTGCAGGTCCGTCCTGCATCACGTCCTAAATTATTTTTGTCCCGTCTCATTTTAAATGTGATTTGAATCGAGACGGGATGTGTTAAACACCTCTAATTTGTTGAGCTGGTTATAGTTTTATAAAATATTATATCATTTAATTATGACAAAATAACTCTCAAATATTTAGTTTATGTAAATAAATTTCAGTATACTTTTCAAAGACTTCTCATTTAAAAGAAAGTTTCTAAAAAGAGACTTGCCCTGATAAATTTTTTTTTTCCAAATTCAAGGGATTTAGAAAAATATTTGTTTGATTTTAAGAACTTTTCTTGCGCAATATTCTTATTAGGACCAACGCTTATAAATAGCAGCTGATAAGCTGTTCGATGAGAACTTTTGGGAAAGATACTTTCACAAAAGTTAAATACTAAATTGAACAAGTAATGTCTTGATTTTCAAAATTTGATCGCAAAATTTTAACTTCTTATATCTTTAGACATCTTTGTTTTATTATTATCAAATAATTTATTATTATTCTTATTGATCAAATTACCGTATTATTTCTTCAATTAATCATAACTATCCAACAATTTGCTGCACAATTTTTTTTTAAAGAAAAAGGGTCAACTACAAGAAAATTCTTTATCATTAACAGATCAAATCGAATTATTAAAATAACAACAAACTACAATTGCACAATAAGAAATTCCAGCTGTACCTAGCCTTATAAACTTCCATATCATTCAATACGTGCTATTCACTGCCAAGCAAGTTTCAAGATTAATATTTTAACAAAGAGAAAAATTGCAAGGACATCATTGTGCCATATTCATCAAGGGCTAGAATGTCCTGAAGTGCAGTTTATCCAAAGCACAGAATAAGATAGTGAAGAGTAGATCCCATTTTCGTGTCCATCTTTAACTACACAATCCGGGTAAAGTTCATCTATTTATTTACAAATTCACTCATCATTCACAATTCTTTTGGGCCATGCATGTGTTTAACTGCTTATTGTGGTCAGTTCCTATCTATTTGCCACCTGCAAATACTCCACGTGTTGATAAGGGACTTCAGCAAGTAAGAACATGCTCTGATGATTTGATTGACATTGCATAACAATTCTGTTGATAGAATACTTCTATACATGAAACAAATCCTTGCATGTGGCAATACTGTGGAAGATTCTAGATCACTTATTCACCTTATCTTAGCAGTGGATAACTTGGTAGTCTTGTATATCCATCACCAGACCACGAACTCAACTGTTAATAGGAGAGTAAAATTCATATAAACAGCCATCCGTAAACACACGAGATATTAGAAGTACAGCTGATGTTGAGGACATAGAACCAATCTTACTCGGCAGACTTCATCAGTCTTTTGATTTCTCTAACAGCCGAACTTACAGCATAAAGTGTCATCTTTTTAACCTGGAAACGAAGAAAAATGGGTAGGATGCAATGCAATTTCAAAGGCGCAAGATATTTTAGTAGGTGACTTCTTTTCACAGCGCAAGAGCTATAATAATACAAGCATTTTCGGTGAAAAAGCGGCAATATGAGAACATGCAAAACCAGACCACTTAAAAGCAAAGCTAAGAGATGAGACAGCGAATAAACAAGCAGACCTCCAATTTATCCTCCTTGGCTGTGTGTTTCTTTGGGAGCAAACGAAACTCCTCAGTTAGTCGTAAACATTCTTCAACATTTTCCGGGGAAACAAAATCAAGTGCCACTTTTATACAAGACTGGTTGATGAAAAAGAATGATGTTAAAAGCAGTGTAATTATGAGAAAATAACATTCAAATGCACAACGGATGAAAAAAAAATAATGCTATCATTTATTTTAGTAGAAGTTGCTCTTGTTTGCAATTCACTTCAACAGAAGCAAATTATTCATTTTGCCCACGAAGATATTCCTGCTGTTAGTTTTCCCCTAGATTTTGTGTTGAGGTATTTGATCACAAAAAGGATAGGAATCTCTCTTTTTTCCGGCTTTCTAATCTGATTCATGAAGAAATAAAAAAAATCAAAATACTTTGTCGCTCCACGTTAGTGAATACCAATTTTCTCTTGATTATTTTTTCCAATACTTCATTAAACTACAGTAACTATTGTATTTTTATAATTAATTAAATAAAAGAAATCACCGAAAGTTATTTAACTTCCCACCCTCTGACATGCATCTTAGCTTCTCTTAGTGACATTATATGCTTGCTTATGGTGTTGAGACCAACGATCAGAGGGTCCCAAAGCAGGTAGACCGAGAAATCAATTTTTACCCTCAAATGTGTAAGAGTGTGTATTATACTAGCACGAAATCCAAATATACGGCTTGTCACTAGAAGATCAATTACTTGTCTATTTCTCACTTGGTGGGGACATCCAGCGGGAATGAAAACGGCCTCACCAAGATGTTGCTCGAAAGTCCAGGGTTCAACACCTACATTGAGCACAGAGCATGGGACAATAACTATGATGCGGTAATGCTTTCCAATTTTCTGATTTTTCAACCGGGCAAATCAAATGGCCATCATACCAAACTCTTGTTTCAATTGTTTCTTATGCTTCTCATTAAAGAAAAATGTCTGATCATGAATGGGATGTATAACCTGAAACCAGCATCATAAAAGGATTTAGCTCTTCATATATGGTTAATAAAGTGAATACAGAGAGGCAATACTACTCACAGAACTTAAAGAATGATTGCTGATATGACGGAATTCCTTTTTATGCTTCCTCAAATACTCCATTACTTTTGGTACATCTTGACGACGGAAGATATCCCAAACAGCACCACCATAGACGACTGCAGCTTTATGATTAGTTTCTACAGAATCTTTCACCAGACCTTGTTTTGATTTTTGGGACTCTGGATCATCAGACAAAATGCCAAGAAAATCAGTCTTCGTTCTGTCATTAACATTGCTCTTACAATTAGAGGTTAAATTACACGCAGATTGAGTATGTTCATGTTTCCGTCCGAAAGTCTTGGTATGATCTGAAACTTCAGCAGATATTATATTAACATCATCTTCTCCAGAGAAACTTCTTTCGGCAACATTTCTGCAGGAGGCGGAGCAGTTTCTGCTCTCAACACATTGTTCTGTGTCTGTTGTTTCTAACTTCGCGGTTGAGCCATCTGATGCTGATGAAATGTTTATCTTCACAGTAAAGTCTTCCGATGCCGATGAACTTTCTAACTTCATAGTTGACTCTTTCACTGCTGATGAAATTTCTGGCTTCACAGTTGAGCCTTCCGATGCTGATGAAATATGTTCATCTACTTGGCGACCAGAAGAAAAACTGTTAACTCCATCTTCAGGCTTCCCATCATTTGCTTTGGGTTCTTCATCAATATCACTGCGTGCTTCACAGGATAGTTCCTGCATGTCTTCTTTTGCATATTTCTCCCGCAATTCTTTTATGCTTTCTTGTTGCCAAGCACCTATATTTACCTTGGTTGTGTGGGTCAGTATATTAACCTAAACCTCCATCACAAAATTATAATGCGATATCAGCTACAATTGTATACAGATGACCGCAGCTAGCTGAATGAGATAAGAACTCTGAATACAGACGGGCTCTTTAATAGATGTTATGTTTCTATGACGCGGAAGATTCGGGAAGTTACGATAACTAAACAGTCTTCAAATTGGTCAACTAGTAGATGAAGGTAGAAGTAGTGGACGCTTTGAGGCGCGCACGCGGTCGCACAGACAGAGAATGAGTGTGTGGGTGCTATGTTTCATCCATTTTAGTACAAGTATTAGAATAAGGCCTTCAAGGCCCCCATGGTTGCATGGCTAAAAAACAAACCTTGAAATCCAACATATGTCAATACCACCAATCAATAACCCAGTTATCCTTCTAAATAAAGAATTTAGGCTCCATCAATTAATTTACCATTAAAACACTACAACCAGTAAATTCAGCTTCCAACTTTCATTCAATTATTATTTGCCCCAGCGTAAAGTTTAGAAGATGCTCAACCCTATAAATTTTTCTTCACCCAAAGGAATTTCTTTAATTTCATTGACATTTCCGTCATCCGATGACAACATAATTCAGAAATTAATCTCAGGCTCATGTAAAAGCTAATCCATAAAACTTATAAAACCTATGCAATTAATATTTGAGGAATCCAAATGAAACCCTGATTATGTTGGCAACAAGCACATAAGAGACCGACAATTTCCAACCGAGGTGCTCAGTCAAAATACCAGCAAATAGAGTTATCAATGATTGGCAGAGGACAACTGACACGTGCAGACTTAATAGACAAGCAACACAACAATACATCCACTCTTGAATCTTTAAATACGTAAAAAGCATAAAGGAAAGGAAAAGAAACTATACAACATAGACACCTTGGCTTCCCTCTAGAAATTAAGATGTGCAGAGATTACCGCATCAGACACATCACAGTGGAGTTTTGTCACCGAATCACCTCTACCAAGCTCGTCAAGAAACCCATAAGCAATATACGTTTTGGGTCCCAAATCTGGTTTTAGTGAGCCATCAGGAAGTTTACTGGCAAGATTCAAGAGGCCTGATTTTGGGTCAGTGTAGTCCCTGTAGGGCAGAGCTCTGAGAAACTCAGCACCATGCCTGGGCAAACGCTCTTCAAACCAGGTTGATGAAGGCCAATCTTTCAATTTCAGAATTTCTGGCCATCTATCCTTATGCATTCGACCCTCTAGGTAGCCTACAAAAAATTGGTGAATATTGATTTCCACCTGCGTAACAGTGAGATGTTGATAAATCAAATTGTCAATATATAATAAGATTATTCAGATTGATTTTCATCCGTTGGCATACCTCACACCAATCAAAGCAATCGATGGCCTTTACACTTCGTGTTTCCTCTTTATACTTCATTCTAGAACCTGTTTCTCTGAAAGCCCTCCACATAACCATTGGTTCCCAACTAAGGCCAGATGTCCTGTCCAGAACATTTCTCACAATCACAGGTTCTCCCCTTAACCAGTGCCTCTGGAAATGCTCAACTTCGTCATCAGACGTGTCAAGGGCATTCGGGCTGTATAAGAAATTATCTTGAGCATCATCCCTTGATGCTGCCTGCCTGACCTCATAATTGGATTTCCCTTCAACCAAATTTGGCCAGCATAAAGAGCATTTCGCAGAAACATCAACGTCCATGTGTCTGTAGGCTCTTGTGAGGTCCTCTGCATTCTTTAACAGCTTCACCACCCAATCAGCTTTGAAAGTGCGTCTCAGTTCTAGCAACGCAGTGCCACAACCTCCATGCTGTTTTGGAGGACATGGAATGTTACCATCACTATTAGCTCGCCATTCAGGAGATGGAGAAGTTCCATCAGTTTGGACATCAAACACATTAGGTAAGAGTTGGCTTTCCCAACCATATCCTTCCGTACGAGTCTTGCTACTTATCGAATCTTGGTTTCCATCTTTCTCTGCAAACTGTTCACGCAATGTTTCAGCTTCTACGCCTCCAGGTTGGCAACCATTTCTAAGCTCTTGACAGCAGGCAAGACATAGGTCGTAAGAGCAACCGAGGTTGGGACAGCTTCTGTAAAATCCAACAATCGATGTGTTGCAATTGTCGCTGCCATTCATCATAGATCCACAACCAAGGCACAAGAACATTAAATTTGATATTGCAATTCAAAAATGTAATATATGGAATTCACCAAAGTTTTGAATGGACCCAAAAGCTTATAATACTTTTTTTTCTCTTTGAAATTGTTCACAGCTTCATTGATCGTGTATCAAGTTTTTACATGGATTGTATTACATCAACACCTTTTCTTATGCAAATGTAGTTGCTTAATGGAAAAAAAACACTGCATCAGTATCCACAAATCAGCTGAATGGGTGAGGCAAGTAAAGCATTCCATTGCACAAGAACCCAGATAAAACCAAAGGTGAAGAAAAAGATACAGGTACAAGTTCAAAGCAATAACAAAATTCTTTCCTCAAAGCGTCATTACTCCCCCCCCCCCCAAAAAAAAAAAAAAAAGCAGCAATGAACATACCAGTACATACGCTCACTTCCATCTAACTTAGTCCTTGTTATGTTAATTTCTTGCAGTTGATAACCTAACACCAGAAACAAGAACAAAAAATCAATAAAAAATTATATTTATATATGTCTGTATCCCCAAATAAGTTACCTCTCATTTTTGCTTCAGTGTCTAGCTCAGAGCTCTGCTCCTTATAAATATGCCTAAGAACGGGCAGAGCATTGTATAGCAAATAAAGTAGTCGTTCAATTTTGGCACTGTCATCCATTTCTGGATGCTGTCCAAGGAAGAAGCGAAGTTAGACAACATTAAGAGAGAGCATATAGATGATACATTTTCAACCTCACAATTTTGATTAAATCATATGGAAAGAAGCCACGATAAGAAAGGAAATCATCTACCCTTGGTACAGGAACCTCTCGCAGGCAAGCTTTGCAATTGCAATTGCCACAACAATATGGACATCTATTCTCAACTTCCTCTTTTGTTTTTCCTGGGTACCTATTTAATCTCATTGCAATGAGCACCTAGCTACATTAGAAGGCTTAAAGCTTTTAATGTACATTAATGCAAAAAACCAGTCAACTCCTTCATTACAGTTACATAATACTCATCAGTATGAACAAGAAATGTAAAAATTAAGATTAATACGAATAAATGCTACCACTTCTTGAGGCAATCAAAACAGTAGCGTTTTCTGCCACACATTAAGCAGATGACTACACCATTCTTGTCACTCCGCAGGCACTGATGACACATCAAACTTCCACCCTCCTTTGTTTTCCTGTGCAAATCCTGAGAAGCCAACATTACGGAGAAAGTCAAAATTAAATTCGTCACTATTGCAATTAATGACTCCCAGCATATGTATAACTCATCAATGTTTGCCATAAAATGATATTTATCATCCTACTTGAGCATGTAAAGCAATGATAAAATTTTACCAGGCAACAAGGAACGCTTATTCAAATAGGTCTTCATCCAACCAAATATCAACTGGACAACTCTCAATAGCACCTCTTCATCCCTCATGAAGATTTACAATTTGACACGGGAATTATTGTAACGGCAATTGGTTTCAGTTAGTCAATGAATTAGTTAGTAGTTAGTTAGAAAGATATCTAGTTAGGAGAATCAATAACTCAGTTGCATTCATTCCTAGGTTGGCATCACAACCAAGCATACTCCATGCTATGATGCATTCACATCTAACGGGAATATACCTTGAACATCTAGTTGACAAGGCAACACCATATTCTGAGACATAAGCATTAATTCCCAAATTGGCATCCAACCATTCAGATTTAACCAGATTTCATACTATACTACATTATTCCATGTTGCATTCACCTTTCAAGGAAAAGCACCTCACTTGTTTCATTGACAAAGCAACACCATATTTCCGAGACCCAAGCCTCCCTCGATCCTAGGTCTTCAACAGTACCTCCTAATCACTAGAGGAACTATGTTGCCCCTCATGCCCCTGAATAAAGAAAATTCCTCATAATCCTCCCAACTGAGAGACAGGATACAAGAAGTTCATACTTCCTATAGATTCTGAACTCTGTCTAAATTTGAACGGGGTCTTCTGATCTTGAATAGCTTTATTGATTCTACGTTGGGACGCGGGTCTGCAACTAACACGATTTTTAACAAGTATGTGTCTTCATAGATTGGACTCTTGCGAACCATTGGTATAGATGTAAACTAGGGATTAAACCCGATTTCAATCCTTGCCTTCGAACATCGTCCAGACAGCAAAGCAAGATATTTAGGTGATTTGGGAAGTATACCCGCCAAAGAAAAGATCTCAAATATAATGACCGTGTGGGCAGAAAAAAGCCAGATCATCTTATTCAAGAGCCTTGGGCCGTGTAGGGATTTATGCATGATCAGGATTTGAAAATGATAGACTGAACTTTATTGACAAGTTGATCACTTCAGTCTTATAAAGAGGCTTCAGTCCGGCCTGTGATCTCTTCGATGACCAGAGTCTCTCACCTTAGGGTGAATATACCTCTTCAAATTTGAACAAACCTCCGCTCTAAAAAGTTTTTCAATACAACTAAAGAGTTCGTGCTTTCAAGACGGAATAAGCAATGATCACATGCTTTGTTGGCGAAGCATGTGGTCGCATCTTACTACACCTAAAGGTCTAAAAGCACTCTTTCAAAAAGGAATTTTGCGTCAGAAAATCCCCTCTCCTATTTTGTAGGAGCATTATGCTGCTATAGAATATAACCCGTAAAAATGCGAACAAAATAGCTCATATTTTCAATCCCGTACCGGAACCGAAATTAGCAGCATTTCTTTAAGACCTACCGTAACCATGGAATGTTTCTCCAGCGAGGAATAATTCCGCCCCCGCTCTTCATCGGAATTTACCTTCAACGCTGCCTTCATGGTGTTATTTACTCTTCTACCATCACTCATTTTGTTATGCTTCGAACTAGCCGAGAGCTTCAACTCTCGAACTCGGACCGATTTTCGTTTCAACTCGGAATCTGACACTTCCACCTCCGATTCCCTGCAGACTACAGCATTCTTCCTTTTCCTGGAGCTGGAATCATGGTATATCTCCACCTCCTCTCCTCCTTTTTCCTTGGTTCTATGTTTCAGGTCGTAACTCTCCCTCTGCGCCAGGTGCTTCTTGCAGTACGACTTTCCCCGCGACGCCACCTCGGAGCACCGCCAAGAACCTGCGCATCGCTTGCACCGCCGAACGGCCGACGACTCCATGGGGACGTGAGAAAACAGCGATTGACGAAAGACATAAATCGTCGGACCTAATGCATGAAACTGTCATGGGCAGTGTTACTATATTAGCGCCAAAAGAAACAAGTGCGACGGACAAATAGCGCCAAAAGGTGGGATTCTCGGGCTAAAAGAGAGCGCTATTTATTATGCTTTTACATTTATGTTAGTTTATATTCAATATAGAAAATAAGTTTTTAACTTATTATAAAATTTTATTGTGCATAAATGTGTTTTTTTCAAAATAATTTAAAAATTAAGTCATACAATAAAATTTGCCATAAGTTCTATTGTATATCTTGAATGGATTGCATATAATTTTCCTTTAATTTTGGTATTAATATGAAATTCTGAAAAGTAGAAGTTAATAAAAAAATTATTTAAATATGTGAGCTTTGAAATTTTATAAAAATTAATCACTAATCAGATTTTAAGTAAAACGATACATAGCATGATAGCGTCGTGAGCTTCTTATCAAATTATGAAACCAGTACAAAACATTAAACCCCATTACATTTTTCAAGTTCTGTAATGGCACTTAATTTTATATGTATTGTTTTTTTTAAATACTACTGTTTTATTTTATTTTGAATAAAATTGTTCTTGCCTTTAAATAAAAATAAATAAAAAAGAAGGAGGAGGGGGAATTTTTCTCCTTTTGATTTTTTTTTTTTGGTTGCCTAACCAGTTCACCGGAGTTTTGTGAGTCTCACAACAGGGATTTCTGCATACATTGAGACTCAAACTCGAGATCTCACTTAAGCAGTATCAAGCCACTTACCACTTGACCAACTCCTATTAGTTGTCCTTTTTTTTTTTGGTCAAATTAGTTGTCCTTTTGATTTGTGAATAGTATGCAGCTTCTTACTCAAAAAAAAAAGAAGAAGAAATGCATTGATGATTTAAGGCCATCAAATCTAATTGAAGCCCAGCCCAAATCCATGACAACAATTATTTTACTGCCTAAACACATGGGCTCGACCCATTTTTAATTTTAGTCTAAATGACACGGGCAATAAATTCTTTCATTCTGTAAGCATTTTCCTTTCGCGTGCTAAAAAATTACATTTGTATATTCTCCTTTCTAAGAAAATTTAATCTATATAGGTTTTATGATGTCTTGTTATGACGTGGTCGTGGCATCTCTAATTTAACAGCAACCAGATCATAAAACAATTACTGTAGCTGCATTTTCTTTCTTACAATCTAGTTATTATTTTACTTTAGTTTGAGAAGTATTATTGTTAAAACTCATAAATTTCTAATTCAAATTATAGAATCATAAGTAATATAACCATAAAAATACTCTCTTATCAAATTATTTAGTTTAAAAATATCAACACATATAATATAAATCAAATCATTATTAAAGTCCAAATTAACTCATTTTTTAAAATTTAATTGGACAAATTATTGTCTAAAACCAAATAAATCAAATCATTTTGTAAAATTTAATTTTAAATGATAATAATAATTAAATATTCAAAATATCATTAACAATATTAAAAAATTAATAATATTAAAATTACACCAAAAATTTTTTAAAAAAACAAACAAAAATAAATGACCTAAACAGGCCTGCCCGTTTAGACCCTCGATCCTATAGGGTTAGCCCTTTAAACCCGTTTCCCATTTAAGCTCAGTCATCACAATTTTTGGGCCTAAATGAGCTTGACCCATTTTCCCAACTCTAATCTCAACGGCAGTGATACTTGTTATGTTTGGATCAGATTTCAGACTTAAGTTTGACAAATATCTTTGTGCGCATGTGAATTTAAAATGTGTATAAAAAAAATGCAAGATTCATTAATTTACACACTTCAAGCCATAATGCTCACTTTCAAACCACATACAATGTATAGGAGGGCCTAAGTACTTTTAATGCAAACTCACCTAAAAGTAGCTCTCACACAAACAGACATATATATATATATATATAAATTAATACATAATATGATTGAGATGCATGTATGAGTAATATTTTCTAAGCGCATGGACTTTGAAAAGCGCGTGATATTTCTGAAAACATATGACAGATTATAAGAGTGGAAAAACATGCGGTGTTGTGGAAGTAGTGAAACATGTTGTTCGTATATATCAGATTTGTTTTTAAAATCAGAGGGGTTAGGTGAAATATCCAATCACGGACTATTTGGTGGGAGAGGGAGGAGAGCATATGCTTAGAGCATCATTTTGTGATTTAGAAAAGAGAAAATGAGAAACACATGCTTTGAAATCAACACATTGTTGGTTTCAAAACCAACACCTATCGGATTCAAAACCATAGGTGTCGTCTTCAAGAATTGGCCCTCTTTTTATCCCACCATTTCAATCCCTTCTATTGCTCATCATCAATTCACTCATATCTCTTTCTTCTTCATCACTTCATACTTGTTGGGAAATTCCTTCCTTTTGCTTATGATGTTTGTTCATATCTAATATTTTTGTATCATGTTTCTTAATTAGCCAGTTTCATATGACATTTCTTTATTTTCCAAGGGTTTATCTTCAAGGAATTCTCTTAGTACACTTGTATTTGGAACATTTTACTCCTCCGGTCCTTATTATAAGACCCAGTTTGAATTTTTATTTGGTCCTAATTATAAGACCCAATCCATTTTGTCTCTTATATTTATGCATTTTTTCCAAGATAATCCTTCTAATAATGATAGTTTTAGCCAATATACTTAATTAGCAATGATATTTTAGGAATGACAACACTTATTTATTATAAATAACCAACTTAACTTACTTCCTTAATCTCCTCAAATAAGTCAATTGGGTCTTATAATTAGGACCGGAGGAGTATCTTATATTTTATAATATAATTGCTTCTATTCGATAATTCCTTGCTGACCCTGACCCGGCTCACAATACAGGAAAAACAGGTCTGGGAATATCATGAAATTAAAGGACAGGGAAGAAATCTTCAAGGACCAAAATATTATGAAATATCCCACAAAATTGAAATTAATTAAATTATATTGACCGGTCATTAAGGTCTGCTCCTCTTGTCGTTAACGTAGAATTTAATTAAAAAGTTAATGTTGATCCTGTATATAAGATTTATTTCACATATTTATCAATTTATTGCAAATTAACTCTTTTGATATTCCCTCAACAATAATCAGGTAGGAGAGGAAGGAAACAAAATTAAAAATTACTATGCTTAGAGTGTTTAAGAAAAAACATATCATATTAACTAATTTAACATCTTTAATTGACTCAAATTAATTAATCATGTCTTATATTAAGGACCAGAAGAGTATTAGTAAACTCCTTTTTTTTGTTATCCATATTTTAAAAAAGATTAGGCTTTTTAAACTGATCGATAGTATTAGTAAACTTCTATATTTTTTTTTGTTATCCATATCTTAAAAAAGATTAGGCTTTTTTAACTGAAACCTTTTTTTAAGTGTGAATGTGTGATGTTGCAAGTTTAAATTCTCAATAGGAGGTAGAGGATAAGATGGATAATTGTGAATGATTAGGAGAAGAATCTATGTTTCATTCTGCATATTGGAATGTTCGTCCTTTTACTATCAGGAGCATGGTAAAATATTTTTGGAGCAATTGAGGCTTGAAAGATAAAGCTGACATCAATTTATTGCTCATAAAAGAGCAATTAACGTCGGTCTGTGTTGTGAAAAAGAGAGGAGGGAAAAGAATTGAGTGGAGATAGACGACGAGACAAAATGGTGGGGACAAGGGTGTCGTTTTTAGCATTAACGACAAAAAAGACCCCACACCCCTTACTGAGGCAGTGATCCTTCACAGCCTCCAAAGGGCAAAAGACACAAGAAGGAAAGCCCTTCAAATAAGAGAGCCTGTGAATTGTGAAAGAAATAAGCACCAAATGAAACCCCACCAAAAACACTTGATTATTATTAGGGAAAATTACACTCAAGTCCCACAGAGTATAATTAATATCAAAAAGGTCCCACGAAATCGCGAAATGATTCTGAAGTCCCCAGGGACCTGTGTGTAATTAATTCTAATTGTGAAATTACCTACTTACCCCTGTTAATTTTATTGCAACAATTCGTTTACAATCTCAACAGTGGCTGTTAACAACCCGAGAAGACGTGATTGACAACCTCGGCAGTGCTTATGACAACTCACTCTGTGGAATGCCAGGGGCGTTGTTGAGGTTGTTAATCACTTCTTCTCGGGTTGTTAACAGCCACTGTTGATGTTGTAAATAGGTTCTAATTTTATTTACAATCTCAACAATGCTGTTAACAACCCGAGAAGACGTGATTGACAACCCCGACAGTGCTCATGACAACTCACTGTGTGGAATACCAAGGGCGTTGTTGAGGTTGTTAACCACCTCTTCTCGGGTTGTTAACAGCCACTGTTGAGGTTGTAAATAGGTTCAAATTAACAAGGGTAACTACGTAATTTCACAATTAGAATTAATTACACACAGGTCTCTGGGGACTTCAGAATCATTTCGCGATTTCGAGGGACCTTTTTGATATTAATTGTGTTCTATGGGACTTGAGTGTAATTTTCCCTTATTATTATTATTATTACTCATCTTATGATTGATTACTATTGAGCAGACATCACACAAAGTTTTTTTTTTTGAAAGGGTATATAAAAAAAGTGGGATGAAGATATTATGGCCAAGAAAAAAAAAGCCCACACAAGTGTGTTTGACCTTTTTCTCCCATGTTCAGTGTACTATGGCTTGTGTTCCCTCTTTAATCCGTGGCCCCTAAAAATTTTGGTTCTTATGCCTTGTGTGTATTTTGGTTAGCTGCCTCACATTCAACATGATTCCCACGTTCCCCTCATTCTCCTCAACTTTTTGTGAGTTATTTCGATTCTTAATATATGGACTAGCTAAGAAGTTAAATCATTTAATTTTAAATATAAGACATCAATCTACCCGGCATATTACATTTATCATTTTTTTTTCTCAAATTAAATTATCTACTCACTTATTAGTTGATGTGTAATGTAATCTTATCCAGACGTGGTGGACCTTTTAGCTTGTACAAATTCAACAGTGATACGATTCAACTTGACATCAGCGATCTACTGAACTTGTACGTGCTCTACTATATTGTGAGCAATATTACTTTTTATTTTAGGCTGGCTAACTCTGTATTTTTCTCTCTTCTCCAGTTCTTAATTACCTTGTAAACTCATCATCATGTCTTTTACCGAATTCAGAGAAATTAAATCATATGTCGCATTTGTTGTAATTAATTGACTTATTTGACTTTTTTAATCTCTCTAAATTAATCAACAACTCTGATGGGAAGGACCGGATAGAGTTTTTTTTTTAAATATATAAATTGAATTGGCATATGTGTGTGTGTGTGTGTGTGATGGGACCAAGTGTTTCGGTTTTTTGAGTAATTACAGTTCATTGTAGATAAGTTTGTGCAGATAATTGTGCAACGTGTTTGCTTGACTTGATCGTTAAGAGGTGGGACGTGGCCAACTTTTGGATCTAATAATGCTTAAATCTGGATTAGTGGAGGTATTTATGCTACATAACTACTCCCTCTGTCCCTTATTATAAGATCGTTTTAATTAAATTATGTGATTTAAGAAACTGTTAAAATTAGTTAAAAACAATTAATACATAGCAAATACAATTTTTTTCCAAATATACCCCTCTATATAAATAAGTAAATGTGAGAAAGTAACAGTGAGATAAATAAAGAAAGAGCACGTGTTAAATGCATTAAATTAGGGGTAAAATAAGTAATAATATATTAAATACTCAGACAAACTTAAAGAGAATCTTATAAAAAGGGACAAACCCATTCAAAAAAAATAGATCTTATAATAAGGGACGAAGGAAGTCCAATTAAGCAAGACAGCCGTGGAATAAGAAAGATTACGAAATGTGTACCACTTGGACAGTATTTATACACATGAGCACTAACCGGGAATGTATTTATATTCGGGAGTTTAAAAAATAATTAAAAATACATCAATTATGATAAATTGTTAGAACTGAACACTTTTTATCAAATCTAAAAAGCTCGATTACTATGAATATCGTCCAGTATTAATTCCATAGGCGTGCAGTGTTATTCAGCCAAAAAAAAAACATTATTCTTGTATTATAAATTCAACACCAAATGTTGTCAAACATGTTCGCTTCATATATATCTCGTGGCCTGTAAGCCACGATTCTTTGAGACTTTTTTTTTTAAATAAAATAAAATAAAATCCAAGTCAACCATGAATAGGAAAATGGTTTAATTTCTGCCACATTCATTTTTATTTTCAACAATTTCTGCTACATGCACACACCTACTTATATATATAATTGGGTGTTTCTTATATCTTTATCAATTATATATTGCTTTTGCTGGATGGCGAGAAGACGAGAATTTAGTTATGACGAGTGTTGAAATAATTGATTATGATACCAATTTTGCCCAAGTCTTTGGAAGGAGAAGAGAGGGGGGAAAAAAGGCACACGCATATATACAACAGCCGTGTAACATTATTATATTGTCTGAATGTACAGTTCTGCCCTTAATTTAGCATTCTGCGGTTTATTATTTTTATTTAAAAAGTGTATATATTAAATAGGAATAAAATTGAAGAGTTGTTAGATTTTAAAACAAAACCAACAACATTTAAGTTTTTTCTTACTTTGATGACAAAACATGTTAAAAGCGTTTTATAAATATGATTAAAAAGGTACTAAGGTTTGAGAATGGAATATATCTCGAAAAGAAAACATGGCGAGAAAAAAAAAACAATAATAGAAGAGAGAAAGAAGATTGGGATGTGAAGTTGAAGGAAATAATAAGGGTGAGAAAATGCGGAAAAGAAAGAAGCAGAGACCTGAAAATGGAAGGAGAGGAAGAGAAAAAGACGGGAGCGTGTGGGTGTTGGGATTCCCAGGGCAAATAACAAAGGGCATGCAAGATGGGCTTTTGTCATCAAATGTTTATTCTTATTATATATATTATTTTTTATTTTAATTATAAGATTCGTTTATAATCTATAAATATTAAATAATAATAATAATAATAATAAGAAAAAGAAAATAAGGAGATATAAATGGGAACACATGCACCACATGATTGTTTGGGATGACAAGATTGATTGGATGAAAGGTGCCAGCACGTGAACGTTTTTGCATTTCATTATGCCTATGACCGCGACCTCACGCCTTCCCACCCCCCTCTTGGACCACCCCTTTCACTATTCGTTGCAAAAATGAAAAGTCTCACTCGTTTCTTGAATCAATTCTTGATTTCCTTTTATATAATCATATTTTTCATGATAATTCTACTTTTACGCGTGATTGCGATCCAACTAAATAGAGTCAACTACATGAATCGCACGAGATCATTAAAAATTTGACTTCTAGGCATACGATGATTACCACGAATCTTATCCCACTAAATATGACGGGCTATATGAATTATATGATGATGTCGTTACACTCTATTAATAATTAAAATTTTAAATTGATTGTTAACCAAAATATCTTATTCAATGGTTTCACTGAGTATTATCTTAGATGGTTATCTACTTCTTTTCCAAGGACATGTATTGTTTAATCTGCCATTCTCACTGGTACATTCAATAAGCTTTTCTGAATATATCTTAAATGTCTTAAATGATTTTTTATCATTTTCTCTTCAATAGATGCCATGCCAATTCTCCTATGAATTTGCTCGTTACCAATTTTTTTTTTTTTTTACATGATCACACGTTCATTTTAATATTCTCATCCAAGCTATCTTTACTTTATGCTCATGTCATCCCTTTATATACAAAACTGATGTTTCCACGGATTATGGTTTGTATACTTAAATTATGATAAAATGTGATTATTATAATATGACTTGTGTTTTGATACAAAAGCCTCAAGCCACGAGTGGTTTAAAAACTAATCCAAACAACAGCAACAAAAAATATATTAAAACCAACTGCTTAATTAAGCCTCTAACCTAACAGGTTTGGAGCATTAAAACCATAAATTATTGCTTGTTAATGTGTAACACAGGAAGGATAGGCCAACTTTTTGGCTTTATCTGGTGCTCTGATGGCATAAGCTTCTTTACTGAAGAAGAAGGAGATGCCTCAGACATCAAATTAAAGCAACGGCCTACAATTTGAGATGAGTTTTAGTATTTATGCTTTTCCCCTTCCTTAATCCCCATTCTCTTTTCACGCGCATCATCAAAGTAAAGGTCTCTCTCCCGATTGCTTAAGATGTTGGGAACAATCCTAAACCAATCAAAAAAATACTACTATATGTTAGAAGTATATTATATCTTTTTATTTTATACTCCTCCGGTCCTTAATATAAGATCCAATTGTTGAGTTGATTTTAGTCCTAAATATAAGACCCATTTATCATATTTATCAATTTTCTCTAAATTACCCCTATGGATACTCCCTCAACCATAATCAAGTAGAAAAAAGAAAGATGGTATTAAGAAAGTTGATTATGGTGTTTTAGAAAAAATGTGTCACATTTCTTATAATTAACTAATTTATCTAATTTTCTTAATCTAATCAAATTAGTTAAATGGGTCTTATATTAAGGACCAGAGGAGTATTAGGATAACATGTAGAAATTCTAGACATTACGATATGCTGATTTACATAAAATGCTAGGTTCAGGTTTAGGATTTTTACTTGGTTCGATTAGTTATTACCATCTTTTTTTTTTTTTACCAGAGAATCTTTCTTAATTGGCACCTTATCTTAAATGGAAAAAAAAAAACTAAAAACGTTTGTTGTTTATGAGTTTTTTTTTTTTTTGCCTGAATTTGTTGTTTGTGAGTGGGCGGGCCATAAAAAATCTCGCTAAAAATATATTTCTCTCGATAGAAAATATAAAATACAATCTGAGACACATTTTCCTAGATTATGGATGGCTCATGTCCCGCACTAATCATGGCTACAAATAATTCTTCATGCACATATTTTGTCATCAGTAGTCAATTGTTGATTTGAACGGTGAGCTAAATAAATGACAGAGAAGGAAAGAGAGGTTAAAAAGGCTGCCCACAGGACTGACACTTCCATTGCAGGAAACCTCACTTTTGAGCAGATGATAGCCTTTCCTAGAATTTGAAGACACCAAGGTTGTACTTATAAAAGCTCACAAAAGCAAAGCCTGGCTCATCTCAAAATTACCATATCTCTCGTTTCTAATTAAAAAAATCCACTTTTATTCCCCTCAACGGGTTAGAGCAGGTTACCATAAGCTACGCTAAGAACAATGGCATCCTTATGAGTTATATATACCCACGATGACCATTAAAGTGGGTAGATATGCGCGTAATGTGGAGTCTGTCCTCTATGAAAGGAGCGAGTTTAAATTGTTAAAGTATATATATTAAAAAAAAAAAGACATATCTGAATTTACACGCAAATAGATAAAATAATTTTCCTTGGTTTTTTCAATCACTAGGGTTAGTGCACGTGCTGGTTTTCATATGTGATCGCAGAGACAGGCTCAGGGAAGCAAGAGAGCAATCTGGTACAAGACAAAACATGACATGGCACCTCCATCCATGAAACTGCGTATACCATTAATAAATAAAAACACGATTTTTACAATTAATTTCTTGTCCCCTCCTTCAAGGAAACCAAACCAGCGGTGAACCGGTAAAAGGGCAACATATAAATATAAATAAATAAATAAATATATATATATATATATATATATATATATCAAGGATGACCAGAATAAAGATCTCTGTGAAGTGATTCAAGTGTACTTCAGATCTAGCTAATTCTATCTAAGGTGACACAAGCAGTTGAAGAATTTACCAATACTTTTATGCACAGATCTTGGATGAATACAAGAACTTAAGCATCTAGAACTGAAAAGGGAAAACGAAGCTTTTAACCATGTAGAGCTGAACTGGGAAAGAAGGAAGAAAATAGAAAGAACTTGCAGGAATACTGCTTACAATATTTAATAACCCTGTGTATGAAAACTATAGACAGACTTAAATTTGCTGCTCTGCTTGGTTAAAATTTTGAGAGGGATCATTCTAATTAATTAACTGCTACTTACTTCCCCCCCGCTGTAACAAAATTTCTGAGGAAGCTTTCCAGGAGACTGCTTCTTCTTGTTCTTGTTCTTGTTCTTCTTCTCTATGTATCATCATGCCTATACGGGGACCTACGTTAATGGCGATTTTTTCTTACTTTTTGGGCTCTCCCTTAACCGGTCAATGATAATGGCTGCGGCGATGAAGAATTGGATTGGCGGGAAAATGCAGCAACCAGCTTCTCCTTTGTCAGCTGCTGATCAGGTCCTTGAGGTTTGATCACGAAGGTATGAAACACAGCTTCATTTGCAGCGGCCAGTTTTGAATCAACGACGTTCACTTGTGCTTCTTTCAAAGCTTTGATCACTGACGAAACTGGGTGGGAATTCACTGGGGAGATTGCTCTCACAACCACCTCGTCCTGACAAGCTTGGATTTCCACCTGAGGAGGAGGAGATTGCTGATTGTTGGACTCCATTGATGGATCCCTTGAACTTGAACAGCTTCCCATTCTGATCTCTTTCTCAGATTCCATTGCTTTGAGTTTTGCCTGAAGCTCGTTGATGTAAGCAATGGCGTCTCCGAGCAAAGAGGCTTTGTCCATTTTGGAGATATTAGGCACCACAGCTCTTAAAGCATAGAACCGTTGGTTCAGCTTCTCACGCCTTTGCCTCTCAGCTTCCACATGGTTCAGAGGTTCTTCCCTGCCGTTTGCCGGCTTTCTTCCTCGCTTCCTCGGCCGCCTTTCGTCGGTGGTGGCTCCGCCTGGCAGGTCCTCCCTGAATGAAGCATCGGCATCAGATTGCTCTGATTCACCGCCGTTTGGTCTCACGGCAGTCACGGCAGACCTGGAAGTGGCTCCTGAGAAATCAATCTGCATTATTGGTGCTTTCCTTTGCGGCTGATTAACAAGGTCCAGAACGGGCGCATTGCTCGTCGACGATCTAGAAGGAAAAGTTTCAACAGGACTGGTTTGCCTTACGCCATTGTTAGATGTCGTTGTCCAGGTTGAAGGATGAACACCATTACGAGGATGAAGATGAACCCCATTGGAGTGATGATGACCTGATGCTCCTAACCATGGCCTATCCTCCATTTTCCTAATAGCAAGTTTCTCTCTAAATTGGGTGCTTCGAACTGGGTTCGTCTTGTTCAAATCCTGCCCGAAAATCTTCGGTACTACTTCGGCTTTGTCAGAAACTGTTAAGACCGGGAAGATGGTGAGTTCATCTCTTTTCTCCGCCGTCACGGGAGCCGGAGGAGGAGGAAGAAGAGGTGGTGCAATGGACGACTTGGCGGATTCAACGGAAAACTCCGATTTGATTGCCTGCAACAATTCTAAGTTCTCTTTCACCAACTTGGCAGAACCCAGTTCCACCACTCCCATATCAGTGGGGATCAAAACGACGGTCTGGATTCCGGCTGATTTAACCAGGAATGATCTGACGCAATAATCAACTGCAGATTTCTGTGCATCTGTGAGCCATAAATGTTTACCGGACGCGAGACACTTACCTGGACCTCCATGGCCACGAGGGAAAGAGAAGTACATAGAAGCGAGAAAGAACAACTCAGTATCAGTCACACGGTCTAATCCATATACGTAACTGTCTTCTTCGGAACCACCGAAGGTTGTGTGAAGCTTCTGTAACACTCTCTTCCTCATCCTTTGCTGAACTTCATCCTCCATGCGAAGGCTCAGAATTCCTTTCAATCCGTCTTCTTCTCCTTCATCCGGTTCTCTGCAACACCCATCGCCCCAACCTAAGACCCATTCGCCGGATTTCGACTGAGAAATTTGCCAGAAAATGGCGTAGTTCCAGGTGAAATTCGATACGTTCGGACGCTCCACGAGATCCGACAGCTTCTTCTGGAGATTCTCGTCGGTGACGACGGCCATTAACAGATTATCATTCGAAACCGAGTGGTTCACCAGGTAATCGAAAGCTCGAGCGCCCAGAACCGCCGCGACCATGTCTCGTTCGTCTTCGCTCCACAACATACCTCCTAATCCCACCTCAATCTTCATCTGTTCCATCAGAAATAAAATCACCCCCTAGAAAACAAAATCTCCAGATACTCAACCCCTTGATTGATTCTCACCTCTCAGAGTAAGAACCCAGCCAGCCAGAGAAAATCTTCCCGGTTTCCATGTCAGTTCAAATCGAACAACCCACATGAAGCTTATGACGACGCCTCAATTAGATCTCCAACATTTGAACTCTGCGTTCAGAACTGGGATTCACACCGACAAGTTCAGAACAAGGAAGCAAGGCGAGGCAATGACAGGAAAAGAGACAGCAGTGAGAGCAACAGTCTCAAGGGAACCAAAAACTTAAAAAAGAGACATTTCGCGAAGGAGGAAAAACAGCAGGTGTTTCAGGAATCAAAAATGAAAAGGAAAACGATTTTTCTTTTTATATATTATTAATTTCGCTCCTTCCTTTGGATGTCCAAAGAGAAAAAGGAAGAAGGAAGAGAAGACTGTGAGGGAAATGAAATGAAACGAAACGCAATGAGTGAGAACAGAACGCGAAGAGAACCTGCGGCTAGTGCGCTCCCTAATCTGACTTGTAACTGCAAGACACTAAACCATGGTCAGGTCAAACGAGGTTAAGAATTAACCATAGTTACTAGGTTGGATGTTGAGAGGGCAAGTCGGCAACGAGTACGTTGATTTCAGTTTTTTTTTTTTTTGGGTGGTTTCCTGGTTTCCTCTTTATCATCTAAACTCAACGTTTCCAGATCTTTTAGAAGAAACCGGACAAAATTAATTAATCCGTGTCAAAGACTCCTATAATCTTATGTACCAGAATTTAAAAATAAATAATGGGACCAAATTTACTTGTGTCTGTTTTTCTTTGACTGGAGATTTTTGGGTTTGAGTTGTTGAATTTTTTTACTATTTCTTTTTTTTTTTTTTGGTTAATGAAACAATTACTTTACTAGCACTTCAATGTGCGTGAGATTTGGCAAGACAATAAATGGGTGACATATTATTATTATATAGGTTCATGATCCTCGTGTGTAATAGTTGCACGCAATAACTTGTACACCAAGTACTGCATGTGACTTGCAGGTAGGTGAAATAAATTATCTTACCAACAAAATATATATTTTAATATAAGATTTTGTTTAATTTTTATTTTGATTCTAAATATAAAATCTCAATTCATTTTATCTATCATATTTATGTATTTTTTTCAAGATAGTCTTTTTAACAACAATAATAGTTCTAACTAATACACTCGATTAGTATGGATATTTTAGAAAAAAACAATATATATTTATTACAAATAACTAACTTAACTTTTTTTTAATCTCCTCAAATCAATCAACTAATTCTTATAAATAATAGGACTAGGATAGTATTTTTGTAATAAGAACATGAACATTCTTTGTTATTTTCATCTCCTTTCTCTTACCATTTTCATGCATCCCTCTATGGTGAATTCCCATTGTAACTAACTTTATTCCAACACGAGTAAGTAATTAATTATATACTACTCCTCCGGTCCTTAATATAGGACTCAATTCTTGAGTTGGTTTTGATCCTAAATATAAGACCAATTTCTCATATTTATCAATTTTCTCTAAATTACCCTTATAGATACTCTCTCAACCATAATCAAGTAAAAAAGGGAGAGGGGGTATTAAAAAAGATAATTATAGTGTTTTAGGAAAAATGTGCCACTTTTCTTATTATTAACTAATTTACCTAACTTTCTTAATCTAATCAAATTAGTTAAATAGGTCTTATATTAAGAACCGGAGGAGTAAATAACTACTGCATAGGTTATAAAGATAATAATTTATTTTATTTTGTCTTCAATATTTATTTATTTTGCTTTTAAGTAATTCTTGAGGTAATTATACATATTTAATGAGTTGCAATCAATGAGCAGCTCCAATGCCCATAATTAATAAAAATATTTTATGAAAAACATCATATATTTATTGCTTTCTCCGTTCTTTTTTATAAGCAATAACTACCGTCTCCTTCTTGTCCCTAAATATAGACAACATTTGCAAGTTGTCTTAAATTTTTATAGTAAATTTCCTATTTTGCCCCCACTTATTACTTATTTTAATACTCATTATATTTATTATCTCATTTCACAAACTATCATCTCTCCATCACACATTCTCTCTTCCATGATTCTCTTTATTATAATAATTTTCTTATTCTTTTTTTTATACCCTCTCCCCCCCAACAAATAAAGGCATTTTAGAGAGGAAAAAAACTTCTAATTTCTATACATTTATTATCTTTAACCAATTTTAATTAATATTTTGATTTACGTGATGAAATCTGGTATTACTTATAAAAAGGAATGAATGGAGTACAAATAACTACTTTAACTAATTTTTTTAATAGTCATAAGTTAATTGTCTAGCAATTATATTAGTTATGAGAAATAATATATAGTAATGAACGGATTTGCTCAAAAATAAAACTTTCGAAAAATATCATGTTTTTAGCAGCAAAACGCGAAGAAATGGGAAAAATCACACCAGGGAGTGATATGGATTTTTCACCTGTCTGGCTGTCTCCCTCCTTTGTGGATAAACCTATAAATTGGATGTCAGGCCAGTTAAGGGAAAGTAATTTACTTCCGTTCAACTCTCCCCAACTCTGAGACCATGTGAATCATTAATTGAGCAATATTAAAAATCAGCACTGCTTTTAGATTTCACTGAGAAAAATACTCGCCCTTTTAGTGAAAAATGGGTGGCACCGACGAAAAATTGAAAATTAAAAACACATTTGCAGAATATATAAATATATACATTAATCGTTAATTGGGGAAAAAAATACTTTCCCTTTCGTCTTGTGAACTATCTAACTCATGCTTAAATTAGGGTTAATTAATCTACCAGTCCTTATAGTTTCAACGAATTTTGAATCAGGTCCCTATAGTTTTTTTTCTTTTTATTAGGTCCTTATACTTTTACCTTTTTTTAATTAGGTCCTTGTATTTATTTATTTTTAATTAAGTCCTTATAATTTCACTAAATTTTTAATCAGGTCCATGTAGTTTTAATTTTTATTTATTAATTAAATATAAGTTTAATTAAATAGATTAATGCTGAATATAAAATAGTAATAATTAAATTAAATTAATAATTATGTAATAAAAAAGTAATAGAATTAATTAATTCAAGAAAATTTTTTAGAACAATTAATTTTTTTCTGAAAAAATTAAAATCATTATAATAATTCAATATATTTAGAATATTATTTTTTATAAACTAATATTAAATAATATATACTATTTTATGTTTATATAATAGTATTATTAGAATTTATAAAATAAAGAATAAAAAATTCAGGGACTTAATTAAAAATAAGGTGAACTTATAAAGACTTGATAAGAAGAAAAATAAATACAAGAATCTAATTAAAAACAGGTGAAAGTATAAGGACCTGATAAAAAGAAAAAAGACTATAAGGACCTGATTCAAAATTAGTTAAAATTATAAGGAGCTGTGAATTAATTATCCCCTTAAATTATGCATGCGTTCCTAAAATTAATTTGTGTATAAATAACCTTTTTCTAATTTTTAATCATTTAAAAGAATTTACAATTTTTTTAAGACTTCAAATTATTATATATATATTCAGGTAACATTCTTGTAAGTTGTTAATTTATCTATTATCTTACAAAATAATTTAACATAATAAGAGACTTATTTACCTGTAACTTGAAGTGTAGATACTTATCTACACATGACAAAAGATTCGAGAGGATGATTTGGGGAAAAAAAAAGTTTAAGAAAGTATTAATTAGATAACATACAAAACTTCGTTAAGAAAATGATGGAATAATTGATGGCAGAAGATTATAGGCATGAATTTAAAAGTCCACGAGGGTTATGTTTTTTTTTTTTAAATCAATTTCGGTGGTCCAGGAAAATATTTGAAAGCTCTGTATCATTCAACCTAAACTTATTGAGTCAATAATAGTTTTTGTTTTTGCCAACTATTGAATCAAGTAATGATAAAATAAATTGCACAAACTTTAATTTTAACTGCCAAGTATATTGGGGAAAATAAAGTTAACAAAATAGTCGACATTATTCGTAAAACTCAAAATGTAAGCTGTATACTTTTATTTCTCTTAATGAATAATTCTCTGAACATTATTGCTATTAATTAAGCAATAAAAATTTTAACTCGTTGTACGATGAATTGATCACTGATCATTAACGACCAGAATGAACCCATTTAAAAATGTCAAACGATTAATATTATCCTTAATTTTACTTATCATAACGAAAGGTTAATTTATTAACTACTGTTAATAGTAACCAACCAGTACTAGTAGTACTAAAATACAATCGTATAGCCACGCGCAAGAGACAATTATTATCGTGGGAACCCCAAATATTAATATTCAAGAAAATTTGGAGCAATATATATAAACAATATCGTTTAATTTTGTCAAAATAATGTCTTCATTGGGAGCCTTGTTTCATTATACTACCTCCGCTTCTAAATATAAAAACTAATTAGCTAATTTCAGTATATTAAGAAAATAAATGAATTTAGTTATTTGTAATAAATATGTGTTGTTTTTTCTAAAATATCTTTGATAATTAAATTTATTAGTTATAACTACTATTATTAGAAGGACTATCTTAAAAAAAATAAATATGAGAGATAAGGTAAATTATAATCTTATATTTAATATCAAAATAAAAATCAAAAGGGGTTTTATATTAAGCATTCCTGAACTACCATGCAGTTTTTTTTTTTTTTTCAGTTAGTTTTCTTTATTGTTATTATTAGTTGTGGCTCAAGTTGAAGGTGCAAGGACGATAATATGGAAAGTAAAAGGGGTGACATGACAGGGTGGGGTTAATTGGCTAGCAACTTGTTTGATTAATGTTAACATGATCACACCTTTGTTAGCAAAAAGAAAACACAATCACAGTTCCTTAATCATTAATTAATGAAATCATGATTATGTTGAAAGGTGGAGAGAAAGTATTCCTGGGAAACCAAGCAGGCCGGTTTGGTTTGTTTGAGGTTTAACTTACAAAGCGTTGTGATTACTTATTAGTTAATTAGAGATTTAATGGATAAAGCAGAGATCCTTGTACTAATAAAAGTGGCCCTAGTTGTAGTTGGAGTGCATCATAAGACAGATAGAAATATAATTGAAGGAGACTTGTTTCATTTTGTAGTTTAAAGCTTTTTTGCTCAAGAGAATAATCATGAGTTAGGATTAGCTTTTAAACTTGCATTTTTAGAAATTTGTAGGCTGTCTTTTGATGAAACATGTGTGTGTGTGTGTTTTTTTTAAATACTTAAATACGATAACAACGTTGAATATCCTAGAAATGAAGGGTACGTGTGCTATGAGGGAAAATGAGGAGAGAAAATTTTTTAAAGAGCTTGTTTTAAAAAATTGAAGAAGTGGAGCTGAAATTTTTTGATTAATTTTAATTACTCTTTTGTTTGACATTTTCTTTTTATCAAAATTTTATAATCACACCTTTTCAATTTTTTAAAACAAACTTATTAAATTTTTTCTTCTCTTTCCTTTTCTTCCATTTTCCTTATACCAAATAAACCCAAAATCTTGAGTTCGATTTGTGGATTAAATTTTTTTTTACCTTAACAGAACTACTTTTATTTGGATGATTGAAGAATAAAAGTATTTTTTTTAATACTAATAAGCAATACTCCAATAAATCAACGTGAAATATAGCTTTTGTAATAAAATTGAATTATTTATAGGCCCTAAATAGAATGATTTATCATAATGTCTTGTGTGTGACACGAAGATCCTTTTAGTTAAAAATAAATCAGAATTTTTAATACTAAAAGTTAGACCGCTGATGAAATTTAGAGAGTGAATTGTGCAAATCTATCTGCAAATGTTCAGAAACTAAAAAGCACGACATTTTTACAACAATTCAGAAAATAATTGGATAACATAAATTACATTAGAATTTAGATGAAGTGATTATTAGATCCCAAAAATCAATTTAATTACAATTAGTTATCAAATTTAAGGCAATTATTTGCAAATAATATCAGTAAACAATAAGAGTAAAAATTTAAGCTTGACTTGAAATTCAAAAATTCTAAAAATTCTGAAAATTCTAAATAGGATTAAATAACATCCATCCTCTCAAAACATTTTTCAGTAACATTTAATATATTTAACTAAGTTTTGGTACATTCAGTATCAGAAATAATTTTTTGTAGTCTAATTTTTAGTAGCACTTAGTATTCAAAGTTTAGGGTGCTCGTTACTTTACTAGATTGAGTGCTAATGAAAAAAACTCTTCAAAGTACCCAACGCACAATTTAAGATACTATATGGTTAAAAGAATATTTTAAAGTGCTAGATCCAGTTTAATTCTTTTAAAAATCATAAATAAAAATCCAAAGGTTATAGCTTTATTTTAACCCTAAAAGAAGAAGGATCAATTTCACTGTTTTTTTCTACCCCTATCTACTTTATGCGGGTAAAATCAAGAGGAAAAAAAGTAATCTTTCTTTTTATACATATAAAAATCACAGCCGGCTGATATTAGTCTGTGACACAAGTTGCTCCTAGAATACAAAAGGAGCACTGAAAATAGTCCTTGCTGGAGAAACAAACGAGGATACGAAAGGAACGTATGAAACTACGAGTATGATACCACGCACTCCACAAAAGCCAGAAACGACATTCAAACCAAGATTAACGTAATACCAAGATTCACCGCTTTTCTTTTAATAAAAAGCACGCTCCTTCCGCTGCTTCCGGATAAGAAAGAAAGCTAAGGAAACCGTACTTCTGCCACGCGCTCCCCTGAGCGTGCAATAAATCCCTCTCATTCTTCACTCATCATGGGCGGCATCCCCCCATCATTGCCCTCTCCGAAAATCCAACACGTTTAGCAGAGCCTCACACTTCCCACGTGCCGCGTGTCCGCTCAATGTTCTCCACGTGTCCCCATCTGAGCCCATCGGAAGAGGCGAGCGGGACGAGACTCGTGAGGATCACATGATATGCACGTGAATCCAGCGGGGGACCATGCCTGTGTGGGGCCCGCGCGAGGGAGCACGTGAACTGCATTTAGTGGGGAGGTTGACCTTATTTTAATGCGATTAACTGAGAAATTTGGGATTAATTAAAGGAGGGTGGAAAGGAAAAGGGCAGAGGGGTCTTGGTAACGTGTTTGGCGTGTGCATTTAGATCCGCGTTTTTTTGGGGAAGCGAAAGAGCCACGCAGTGGGATATTAAGCTCTGAGGGTTCCGGTGGATGACGTGGTGGGCACTCCCTTTGTGTCAGTCACGTTGTCGTTTTAGGAGATGCTCCTGCTCCGTGAAAGCATTCAATGCTCACCGTTGGATCATCGTCTGCCCGAGATGAAGCGGTGGACATGAAGCAATCGTTATTTCTGCAACGCTACCTTTACTTCTTAATATAAAGACTAATTTAATTTTTAACTTGATTTCTAATTTTTTATTTATTTATTATTATTTTAAAAATAGTTTTTATAATAATTATATATGTTAAGTATTCCATCAAATAATAATTTTAGATAATATACAAAATTAATAAGAGTATTCTAGAAAAGATAATACATATTTATTACAAATAATCAATTTAACCAATTTTTTTAATCTCTCAAAATTAGTCAACTAAGTCTTATATCAAAGACATGAGGTAGTACGAGATTAATATGTGAGAAAATATTTGTCTCAACTTATGTGAAACAAACTTATAAATAATTTTGAAACTGATGACAAACGGGGCCGAAGTCCATGGTAAAGGTGAATCGGCAGCTAGTCTTATCTTTCAAGCGTATTCGCTATTTTAATCTTATTATGATCCAATATTTTGATTTTATTTTTTTACATACATCCAACTCATTTATATTATTTTTTAGTTACATCCGGTATTTACATGCATTATAGATAAAATTAAGGTGCTTGCTACAAGAAAAGTAAATGGTGCTAATACGTCACATGCTAAATGCATCTAAAAAATAACATCATAATATTGGGTATATTTTCCCACACAATATATTTCCTGCCATGCTTATTTTCGTTGTCAAAGATTTCCTCCTGTTTTTGTCATTGCCAACCAAAAATATGAGAATTTTTTTAATAAAAGTTTAGTTAAATTAGTTGTTAATTATAAATAAATCCCTTAATATATGTAATAATTAAAAACATTTTTTAAAAAAATTATAAATTTAGGATATAAAATAGACTGGGCTCGTATATTTAATCAACAACAAAGTAAATCTTTTTGTCTGCCTTCACTCTTGGAAAATTGTGTCCCTAGTAAGTCCTCATCGCACTACATATTTTTTAAATCCTATTTAAAGTTTTAAACTTAAAGTTGCAAATTTAACACGGAATAGGTAACAAAAATGAAAAAAAGAAGAAGCTGCAATTAGAAACTAAGGATTAAGCGCGGGGTGTTAGTAGTAGTTGCTTCCCTGTCTTGTCTTCTTTGAGGGGTTGGGCTTCTTTTGCGAAAAACAAAAATCAATGAGAAGGGATTATGCACACCTTAATTAATTATTAATTCACGAAATAATGTGCATGTTTCTTTCTTTCTTAAAGTCTTTTTTTTTAAGTGTGAGATTGTAAGACCGAAAAAAAAATAAACGAAAAGAATATGCTGTGTCTTATAAAAAAAATAAATTCTTTAGAGTCATATTTAATTTCTTAATTAGTTAGGAGCTATAAATAATTTCCTAGACAGAAACCAAAAAAAACACGCACACCCATTGTACGAAAGCTCCGTAGATACGGCGACTTCTCGTTTGACATTTATAATGTAATGTTTGTTTGTTTGTTTTCTTATTATTATTGTTTCTTGAATTTGAATGTCACAGTAAGAGCGCACAGATCTCGCAATACTATTTTGGCCTCACATGCGCATGCACTCCCAACAGGTATTGGAACTTTGAGTTTTTTTTTTTTTAAATATAAGTATCCTCTTTTTGGAAGTAATCCTATTCAAGGTACTACCAGACATTAAATGTGGACACTTCTCCTAACAAGAGATTCGAACCTTGGTTCATCACATTATGAGAGACTGGTCATTCCACTAGACCCAACCCTGTTGGTGGAACATTGAGTTTTAAAACTTCAGCACTTTTTCTTTCTTTTCTTTTTGGGAAAAATAAAAAAATAAGCTCCACAATGTTAAGGCTTCACAGCCCATGTCAAAAGAAATACACTTTGAATTATATGTCAACCAATTTCATTTATAATACTCCTCCAAACTCTACATGTGAGTTTATTTTATAGCGTAAATTACGTAATAAAATAGTTTTTTTTTTTTGGCCAGTGGAAACCATACCGTAGAAAGACCAACTTATTACATTGGTATGTCATATGGGTGCTTATTGCTTATGATTACAGATACTGCCCTTTTAGGATATGGGAACTTTTTTGCCTGGTTTCATGTTATGATGGCCTTTGCCATTTGCCTTTGTGCTTAAAAAATAATAATTATACTACCTCCGGTCTGAACTCTTAATTATAAATACTAGTTGACTAATTTGAGAAGATTTAGAAAATAAGTTAAGTTAGTTATTTGTGATAAATAAGTGTTGTTTTTCATAAAATATCCTTATTAATCAAACGTGTTGGTTAGAACTACTATTGTTAGAAGAACTATCTTAGAAAAAAAATGCATAAATATGAGAAATAAAGTGGATTAAGGTTTTATATTTATGACTAAAATAAAAGTCAAACAAGATCTTATATTAAAGATTGGTGGTAGTAACTTTCAATTCCATAATAACACCTGAAAGTTATCCAAGTGGGGAAAGCGAGACCAAGTGTGGTTTTTGGTTTGTTGATACAAATACAAAAAAACTCACAAATGCTGAGCATTTATTACGTAGGATCATAAATTCCGCTTCTTAATATAAATAACCTGTAACATGCTTTAACATGTCAAAAAATTAAATTAAATTAACAAAATTTTACGATGTCAACCCGCTTAATGATTTCTTCATCTTTCCATATTTATAATCATTCTCGTGTCTTTCACTCTTTCCTTTGTTTTTAATCAGGATTCTCGTGTCTTTCCTTTCTTTCTCTTTTTTTAATGAGGATTAATGAGGATCAAGCATTAAATATACTACAATAACTTATATTAATTTAGGATAAAAAATTTTTCTGTGCATGCCATCAAGGTTGTCAAATTCACGAGTTTTAAACAAACTCGTGAGAATGAGATAAACTCGAATTACGAGTTTACTTGTATTAATGAACTGATATTAAAAGTATATAATTAAATAATTAATATATAAAAAATGAGAACAATTTCATTTAAATATATTTTAAATTTAAATAATTAAAATTATATCTATCAATTATCATAATTTATCATATTGAACAAAGAAATTTCTATAAAATTCATATATAAAGTCACTAAACATAATCAAATCAAAAAATTTAGCACAAATTTAAGAGCGAGCTGATACGATTTTATAAGTTTAAAACGTAAAAACAATAAACTCGGTAAATGAATTCGTAAGTTTAACTGAGTTTACAATTATTACGAGTTTAAGAGTGAATCGATACAATTTTATTAGCTAAAAACGAAAATGTCAAACTCGAAGTCAACTCGTAAGTTTGACAACATGCGACTTACACTTGGAAAAGCCCAGGCAACAGCACATTTTCAACAAGATGACACGTGTTAGCTGGTTTTATCTAGTCGCTGTGATTGATAAGGTTTAAAAAAATCACTATGATTAATCGGAAGAATTCTAAACTATACGTCGCAAATAATGGATTCAGCAAATCTATATGCTGCAACTCTAAAGTCGTTTTATCTTGTCGTTGTATTAGCTATATGCCACCAATTGACCTTAATTCAAGCCTTTTTCTTCGCCTGAGTTGTCAACTATGTTGACTATTTTGTGGCATGTTATGTACTCCTATTATTGATGATATAACCTGTTTGGGACAGGTTTAGTTAAAAAGCACAAAGACAACCGTTTTAGGGTTTAAATAAAACTCATTAGAAATACTACCTCCAGTCTCTAATATAAGAGCTAGTTGATTAATTTGAGTAGATTAAAAAAACTAGTTAAGTTAGTTATTTGTAATAAATATGTGTTGTCTTCTCTAAAATATTTTTTACTAATCAGGTGTATTAACTAGAACTACTATTATTACAATGACTACATTGGGAAAAAATAGATAAATATGAGAGATAAAGTCGATTAGCGTCTATATTAAAAACTAAAATAAAAGTCAAAAAATTCTTATATTAAGGGCCGAAGTAATAACATGTGAATTAAAACAGCAGGCGTAATAATATTTTACATTTGGAGTAAGATGTAATATCAATAGCACTCATTATTCACGTTCAAAGTTAATTGAATAAATATATAATGAGATATGGTGGCATAAAACTTTCTGTAAATAAGGGTTGATCAGATTTGTTAGTGCCTGTTATGTTAAGTTTACAACATTATCCTCTCTCTTTATGACAATGCATGATTGATTTGAGTGAAAATTTCAGTCCCCCCCCCCCCCTCTTTCTCAGGTTTGACAAAGAACCTAATTTTGTGAGATGAGAGGACATAATTGACTAAATTAGGTGCAAAAAGAGACTGTTTCACATTTAATAATTAAGTTAATATAGTAGACCAAAGGAAGAAGTTCGTGTCAAAGTTGAATGCAATATCCTTTTTTAAAAAAAAATTATAACCATTTGTCAAGTGCTTCCCTTAGATTCTATGAAAACTCTATTAAATTTATTAATTTACTTTTTATTTGATTTAACGGAATTATTTGACCTTGGCCAAAAACATTATTTTAACGGAATGTATTTATAAATAGTACTACATCCGGTCCTTAATATAAAATTTTGTCTTGACTTTTATTTTGATCATTAATATAAGATCCCCATCCACTTTATTTCTCATTTTTTTTAAAATAATCATTCTAATAATGGTAATTCTAACCAATATATTTGATTAGCAAAGATATTTTAGAAAATACAATAGCTATATATTACAAATAACTAATTTAACTTATTTTTTTAATCTACTCAAACTAGTCATCTAGTTATTATATTTAGGATCGGAGGTTTACTATGATCTTGATGGCATGGAAACAACATTAAGTCCCCCCCCCCCAACAAAAAAAAAAAGAAAGGAATGATAAATACATGCTTTTTTATAAGAACAGGAATTTTTGACTTGCCTCTGTGAAATTAGTTGTTCACGTGTTCATGTGCCTCTTTGAACCCCCGAAATTGTATCAGGTCGCTCACGTGAAAACTCTTCTAAATAATATAAAATGCTAATTTTTTTTTTTGGGCCTAGCAGCAAAAGAATTATCCAGATATTATGAGAAAGAGCCCAGTTGAGTATACAATTGGGCCGGAACTTATCTCAAATACCAAAACTGAAATTGGGGTAATCCACAGTTGAGCATACAAGTGTTTCAATCCATATCTAGATGGATTTGGTCCAGGTGGCTGAGAGTGATAATCAAATACTATTGAGTAGGTTGGCCGCCCAAAAAAAAAAACCCATGAAGAAGAAAACTATTACTACCTCCTATCCTTAATATTATTTCCAATTTTTAATATAAGAGCTCATTTAAATTTTATTTTGATTCTAAATATAAGATCTCAATTTATTTTATCTCTCATATTTATTTATTTTTCTAAAATAGTCCCTGTAATAATTGTAATTCTAGTTAATACACTTTATTACCAATAATATTTTAGGAAAGCCAACATTTAACATGACTAATTTTGTTAATATACTTAAATTAGTTAACTAGCTTTTATATCAAAGACCAGATGTAGTATAAGAGTTAGTTTGCTATTTAATTTGGTTTTAAATATAAAACACCAATCCATTTTGTCTTATATATTTATTTATTATTCTCAAAGTAATTCTTACAGTAGTACACATGTTAAAAATTCCATCAATAGTAATTTTAGCTAATACACATGATTAAACAAGGTATTCTAAGAAGGATAATACTTTTTTTTATTACAAATAACTAATTTAACAAACTTTTTTAATTTACTCAAATTAGTCAATTAGCTCTTATATTAAGAATATGACATAACTTTTTTTTCAACCAGGAAAGAAGAATATTTATTGAGGTATGTCAAAACCCAACCTTCTTAAATTTGACTGCTCTCGCAATAAATATATGTTCATAATGTCAAGAAGATACAGAAAAAATTTAAATATAAAACACCAATCCATTTTGTCTTATATATTTATTTATTATTCTCAAAGTAATTCTTACAATAGTTACACATGTTAAAAATTCCATTAAATATATTTTAGCTAATACACATGATTAAACAAGGTATTCTAAGAAGGATAATACTTTTTTTTTTTACAAATAACTAATTTAACAAACTTTTTTAATTTACTCAAATTAGTCAATTAGCTCTTATATTAAGAATATGACATAACTTTTTTTTTCCAACCAGGAAGAAGAATATATTATTGAGGTATGTCAAAACCCAACCTTCTTAAATTTGACTGCTCTCACAATAAATATAATGTTCATAATGTCAAGAAGATACAGAAAAAAGGTTCATAATTTATTTTTTAAATTTATATAACACGTAAAATGTCTATAATGTTTAAATATTTATGTCCTGTGGTTAATTTTTTAAATAAAACCTTAATATAAGAACTCGTTTGACTTTTATTTTGGTCTTAAATATAAGACCCCAATCCACTTTATATCTAATATTTGTGTATTTTTTTCAAAGTATTCCTTTTAATAGTGGTAGTTCTAATCAACACACCTAATTAGTAAGGATATTTTAGGAAAATAAATATATTTATTACAAATAACTAACTTAATTTATTTTTTAATCTCCTCAAATTAGTCAACTACTTTTTATAATTAAGATCGGAGGTAGTAATTGAATTGGATCATCAAACATGTCCTTAGGATCGATTTTGAGATTGCCACTAAAGGTTACTTGAATAAACAAATTTGACCAATTCTGGTTCCTCCTATCCTCAATCCACTTTATTTATATCTTTGTAGTTTTCTTGAGTTTTGAATCAGGTCAGCTGTATTTATTTTCTTTTTCTTTAATCAAATCTTATTGCTTAACGGATTTTTTTAAAACGTTGTTAGCTCTAATTGAATAGTTTTTAACATTAGGGACTATAGCAGTTGGCCCAACAAACTTTGAAGGGCTAATAAAGGGTACTTCTAATTTGTATAATTAAAGAAGGTAATTTAAAGAACTCAATACATGTTTGTTATAAATAGCTAATTTAACTAACTTTTTAATCTTTTTAAATCAATTATATGGGATATGAGGTAGTTTACATTCTCTGAATTATTCAGTAAAAAGAATTGCTTTGAAAGGCAGTAGACTCTCAATACGTTTGTGGAAGACTTCGGAATTGATAATCCAGCTTAGAATAGTGCGAAGGCTTTAAAACAAAAACGATTAGTGTACGAAAAGAAGGTATTATTAGTGTATTAGCAATTAGTTAAGATTTTAGAGAAAGACTGCTAAAGGTGTAGATTATTTTTGGGAGTTTTCACTCTGATAGTGCTGAGCATTAAAAGTTTTTTTGAGTATACGTTTACTCTAAAATTTAAAATATTAATAATATACCTTTTATTGTTAAAAATTAAGGTTAATCATTAAAAAATATGTATTAATATTAATATTTTTCAATAATGTAGATAATTAGTGTATTAGCATTAGTTAAGATTTTAGAGAAAGACTGCTAAAGGTGTAGATTTTTTTGGGAGTTTTCACCTGATAGTGCTGAGCATTTAAAAGTTTTTTTTGAGTATACATTTACTCTAAAAATTTAAAATAGTAATAATATTACCTTTTATTGTAAAAAATTAAGGTTAATCATTAAAATAATGTATTAATTATTAATATTTTCAATAATGTAGATAATTTTATTATGATTTTAAATTTTTAGAACAAATTTGTCCTAAAAAAATTCGATTTAGTGAAAATTTTGGGAATAAATTTGATCCTTGATCCACAAAAAAGAAGAAGACAAAAGGCAAATAATGGTAATAATTGTACGGTACAATCATATAATTCAATTTCAGTGGTTAAAAAGCTTGTGTAAGGAGGGTCAGAAGTGGGCCTAGATATAGGTGGAGTACATCCTAAGTCAGGTTGGAGAAAAAAAACAGTCGAAGGTTAATCAATCAAGGGTTTACTTAATTACCATCAATTAATTAATAATCTGTCAAGTTGCCTTATGATAGATTTGGATCAGTTCATGATAAGTGATCCGATATGGTTTGATAGTCTGGTCACAACATAAAACAGCAGCATGCGGAGGGCAGTTGACTTCGATAGATTCTGTCTTAAAACTATTTAATGCTGTAGGCATCATAAATATGTAAACTTGTTAAATTAATTGCTTAGGATAGGAGACACATGTATTATTCAAAAGATTAAGATTTTTTATGAGCTTATTACCAAAATGTTTTCATTTTCAACCTTCCCTTTTTCTGTTTCACGCTCACACATCCTTGGCATGCAGTTTGGATAGTTTATCCTAAAATTTTCTTTCATTTATCTCAATAAATTAAAAAAAAAAAGGGGTGTGGGTTTCCGCACATGATCAATTTATAAGGATAGGTTTAAAACAAAATACTCTTTTTTTTTGTGACACAAAGGATGTTTCCTCCTAAACTAATATGTTCTTTTTTTTTTATATTACTTCATTTCCTAATTATAAAATCTCATTTAAATTTTAATTAGGGTATACAATGTTTATATGTCAATAGTTGATTCTCAGGGTCAGGGATATTACGATTCAAGGCCAGGTCAAAATAAAAGCGCAAATGATTTAAATTTTATCTGTTAAAAAAAGATATTTTCCTTGGAGAGTAATATTTTTTAATTTTGATAAAATTTTGTATTTCATTAGACATCCTTAAAACTGACCCGGTAAATTCCATTAAAAAAAAATGGAAACTTGTCGTTTGTCTTTAACATATGGACATGAGAATTGAGAATCACGAAGCGGTAAAACTTAACAAGGACTTAATTGTTAATCTCCAAACGGTAAGAGAGAGATTCGTAAGAAATGCAGAATTCGAGAGGACTTGTTCAATTTTGACACGACCAAATCCATGGATGAGTGCAAATTATTAGTGAAGATTCTCACCTTGGCTGTCTCAAATCTCAATCCCTCTTGCTCCCCATTAGATTAGTCAACGTCTCAAACTTCTCTACTCTCATAACAAATCTCTTGTTCTGTGTGTTTCCTCACTTGTCTGTGGGTCTCCGTGTACGAGGACGAAGAAAACCCATCAGCCATTGGGCACCACCCAGACAGTCTGCATCTGACAATTCGTCACTGGAAAAACAGGGGAGGGAAGCGTGTCTCATCTTTCGCTGGCGTGGGACTATAGATCTTGATTGGGATGGACAATGATGGAAACAGAAATGACGCACGTTCAGATTCAAGATATTGAAATGACACGGGTGAGTTGTGAATTTCTACATAGAGTTTGTTGATTGCCCGAAATTCTTATTGTTTTTTTATGCTACATTAAGTGCATACAACTTTACAGCTAGGGTTCTTGCTAGTAGGTTTAGACAAGTGTGTTCTGATCTTGATAACTAAGTACTGTATCAGAAGGTTTGGGCGCTGTGGTTGAACTTGTAATTGTTATCCATTGATCTAAAGTTGTTTATGGTTATTATTTACATAATTGAAGGTCGTAGATGCACTCCTGGCTTCTGTTTCTGTACCCTGTGGGACTATAGTGATATCTTACTGGTTACTTACATTGCCATGGTAATGAATAGCTCAAGTCATGACACGAATGCAACAATGTGCCTAAGAATTAATGATTTCTTAATTGCATTTTCATATTAAACAACTACGATTGAAGTGCAGTCGTGTTAAAAAGCTGCAGAAATTTTATTTGCTTCTTTACGCTGTTGATGATTGCTGTAGTAATTTGGTCCTTGTTAGCTAAATCCGCCCAAAAATCTGATTTGTCTTCCAAGTAGTTTGTTCGTTAAACCATGCTCATGATTTTGCAAGGATGGAGGGATTGCTAAATTTCCATGATTGTTTATACATTTTCAGTTTAATTTCTTAGAATCTTCTCTTTACCAATTTGACACTCAAGGGACTCATGTAAGAATGAATCAATCAAGACGTATCATGAATATATGCATACAAACACATTGATCTGTAATTATTCTATTGTAACCTATTATGTTCTATAGAATATTGATGTCCTCAATTCAATTCTTGCAGACAGTACCCATCTAATATCCAATGTTGAATCAAGCTACAATGTCAGAACATTTTGTTTTGCTAGTGTTGTTGTTGGTATTTTCTAGCATTGGTCATGTGTGGGGTGCAAAAATAGGTCATAAAGCTCCTTGGAGGATCCACACCCTTTTCTCTGTGGAATGCCAGAACTACTTTGACTGGCAGACGGTCGGCCTCATGCAAAGCTATAGGAAGGCCAAACAACCTGGACCGATTACACGTCTTCTCAGTTGTACTGATGAGGAGAAGAAAAATTACAGAGGGATGCATTTGGCTCCCACTTTTGAGGTGCCTTCAATGAGCAGACACCCCAGAACTGGGGACTGGTAGGCTTCTGTTCCAAACTTTATTTGCTTTAGGAATTTAAATTCAATTATGAATTTTAGGTTAGGTCCTGCTGTTCGTTCATGTTAAAGTTATCTCCGGTTGCACCTTGGCATTATGGCCTGATTTTGGCAGTCTTTCTCCTCTCCCATATTCCACTTTGCGATGAATTTCAAAATTTTCCTTTTCTAAATGAGATACATACATATCATTTTATAAAAGGGAAATCCCTTTTCTGTGATAGAGGCATAATTTATAAATCATTTATTTACTATGCAGGTACCCTGCAATAAACAAACCTGCTGGAGTTGTTCACTGGCTCAAACATAGTAAAGATGCAGAAAATGTTGACTGGGTTGTCATACTGGATGCGGACATGATAATTCGGGGACCCATTATCCCTTGGGAACTTGGGGCGGAGAAAGGCAGACCTGTTGCAGCGTACTATGGGTATTTAATATTTTCATACTTCTCATCCATTTTATCACTTTGTTGCTTAGTGGTATAGTGTAAGCAGCAATTGCACCCCTCACACACTGTTGAAATAAAACAGCTTATTTAGTATTGACCAGTTATAACAACTAGAGTGGTACTCATGCATTTGCACAGAACTTGGAATAAGCCACATTGTTCACAGCTTATAAATAGCATGACATCCTTTTGTCTGTGGATTTTTTATTTATCTTCAAAGTATTTTCATCTACTACTACTACCACCACCACCACCACCACTACTACTATTATTGGAGAGAGAAGGAATGAGTTATTGTATATTTGTATTGCAAATTAGAGAATAGGACCTTCATCAAACTTTAACTGGGGATCTTTTGACTTGGCATTGAGGTCAAGTTATCAAATTTGCTTTGTTTGAACCTTGTTAAGTAGTTCATATATATTGTATTATATATTCAGTCTTTTTCATATGACTTACTGAAGTTGCTATAAACATAACCAACATTTCTCCTCCAGATATTTAAGGGGCTGTGACAATATTTTGGCCCAACTGCACACTAAACACCCAGAACTTTGTGACAAAGTTGGTGGCCTTCTGGCGATGCATATAGATGACCTGAGAAAATTGGCACCTATGTGGCTTTCGAAAACAGAAGAAGTGAGAGAAGATACAGCCCACTGGGCAACAAATATAACTGGTGATATTTATGGGAAAGGATGGATTAGTGAGATGTATGGATACTCTTTTGGTGCTGCAGAAGTGAGTTTGCTGCCCTAATTTCTTCATGAGCACCACAAAATATTTTATTTATTGTCTTACCGCTCAAACCCATCTGGCACTTAGCTTGATGTGCTTGACTTTTCAATTTTTGCCAATTACTTTTGAGTGTTTCCTTTTTCTTTCTTTTGACTCCCTTGTGGGTTTTCCCCTCCTGTTCCAGGTTGGACTTCGGCACAAGATCAATGATAACTTGATGATTTACCCAGGTTATGTTCCGCGAGAGGGAATAGAGCCAATTCTGCTTCACTATGGGCTACCATTTAGTGTGGGAAATTGGTCGTTTAATAAACTAGCTCACCATGAAGATGATATTGTTTATGATTGCAATCGGCTCTTTCCAGAACCTCCTTATCCTAGGGAGGTATGTCAACCTGTTGAAGGAAATTATGGTCCTTTTTCAATGGCCATTTTGCTTGTTTTCTCGGGACTGATTTCCTGTGTTGTTGATAAGCAAGCATTTTGGTGTTTGCATTATTCATTATTATAAGCTTGTTGTCATTTTTGTGGACTCCAGCTGGTCCCTTAAGCTCAAGTTTCAATCTCAATATTTTGCATTTATGTACAGGACATGTTGGATCAGTTATCTTTCTTACTTTTCATCTTTTTACTTTTATTTTTAACCAGGGGGCTTAAATTGGAAATTTCTTGTTGCAGGTAAGGATGATGCAAATTGACCCTAATCAAAAGCGTGGGCTGTTTCTCAGTGTAGAGTGCATGAACACTTTAAATGAAGGTCTTTTATTGCAGCATGCGGCTAATGGTTGCCCTAAACCAGCATGGTCTAAATACTTGAGTTTCTTGAAAAGCAAAACCTTTGCCGAGCTAACTAAGCCTAAATATGTTAATCCTGCTACTCTAGAAATGATGGAGGATAAGGATACCGTTCAAGAACCTGATGATGATGATGATGCTGGAAAGCCTCATCCTAAAATCCATACTGTCTTTTCCACAGAATGCACACCATACTTTGAATGGCAGACTGTAGGGCTTATGCACAGTTTCCGTACAAGTGGGCAGCCAGGAAATATCACTAGACTTCTCAGCTGTAATGATGACGACTTAAAGCAATATAAGGGCCATGACTTGGCACCCACCCATTATGTTCCATCAATGAGCCGACATCCATTAACTGGCGATTGGTAATTTTGTTCATTCCAATTGTATTATGTTGGGCGTTAGTCCTCTTAGTTGCTTGTTGTTACCTCACCAAAATCTCAGTGAGCTGGCCTCCTTAATATTCTTTTCATTGTCACTGAAGCTTTATTCATCCTAGTCAAAGTAGTTACTTACCTTTTTTTTTTTTTTTCAATTGATTTTTTCTCTGATTATCATTGCTGCATGATGTGATTTATAACTTGAAAATAAGATCATTAGTGTTTTTTATGCTCTCTAGTCTCTAGTATCTTACAGCTTTTAGTTCTAGATATTCCTGTCAGAATCTTTCCAACCTTCTGAGTTGCTTGATGTGACTATTTAACTCATGCAATGATTTTGATGTCCTAAAGATGTGGATATTGATCTTCATTCATTAAATGTGTTTGGTGGTGATCACATTTCATTCCAAACAAATTTTGATTATTTATTCACTGCCGTAGAATTGTTTATATTTTTCTTATGCTGGATGTTGCTTGCTTAAGGATAAATGCACAATAGGGATTGTCATATGGTTGTTTCATGCAGTGTGAAGTTATTGGGAGGTCGCTTGTTCATAGTTTTTCTATTTTTCTGAATGATTGAGAGTTAGAGGATAACAAGTCTTGGAATTTTTGTTTCATTTTAGGTATCCAGCAATTAATAAGCCTGCTGGAGTGCTTCACTGGCTCAACCATGCAAACATCGATGCAGAATTCATAGTTATTCTTGATGCTGATATGATCTTGAGAGGTCCAATCACACCGTGGGAGTTCAAAGCTGCCCGTGGCCGGCCTGTTTCTACTCCATACGAGTAAGACCAGTGAATTTAATTTATGGTGGTGGTCTATAAATTTTGCTGCTGATGTCCAGGCAATATCAGTAGCAGCCAAGCGCATGGACGAATGTCTGCCTTTTCCTGTTTTAATGGCCTCTATTTTGATCATTATTACTCATTCTTTATTGCCCGCCTTTGTTTCTGGGCAGCTATCTTATTGGTTGTGATAATGAGCTCGCAAAACTTCATACGAGCCATCCTGAGGCTTGTGATAAGGTTGGTGGAGTAATCATTATGCACATTGATGACCTACGACAATTTGCCATACTATGGCTGCACAAAACAGAGGAGGTCCGGGCTGATAGAGCTCATTATGCCAGAAATATAACAGGAGACGTATATGAATCTGGGTGGATCAGTGAGATGTATGGTTACTCATTTGGCGCCGCGGAGGTAAGATGCTTTTTTTTTTTTAAAGCATAAGTTATCCTAGTAGGTTGTGGGCATTTATATTTTAAATTTCTCCTCAAAAATATGAAACATATTTCATAGCTGTAACTGACAATTCTGTCTATGCAGTTGAATTTAAGGCACCGCATTGAAAAAGATATACTGATATATCCGGGATATGTTCCTGAACCTGGTGTCAAATATAGAGTTTTCCACTATGGATTGCTCTTCAGAGTTGGGAATTGGAGCTTTGACAAGGCTGACTGGAGGGAAGTTGACATGGTTAACAGATGCTGGGCTGAGTTCCCGAATCCGCCAGATCCCTCAACACTCAGTGATTCTGACACGGATGCTCGAGAACGAGACCTGCTTAGCATAGAATGTGTAAGAACACTGAATGTAGCTCTGCGCCTGCATCATGAGAGAAGGAACTGCCTCATTGGTGGTTCCTTGTCCAGTTCAGAAGGCAATGCAACCAATGAAACGGGAGTTTCGAGGAAGCTCGGCGACTTTAATGAAACTTTTGCTTCAAGAAGCAATCACATGTCAGCAAATTCTGAGAAAGATGGGATGCTCAGTTCTTTCAAGTTCTGGGTGATAGTATTGTGGGCATTTTCTGGCCTGGGTTTCTCTGTGGTCATTTTTCTTGTTTACTCAGGTCATAAGAGAAGAGGAACAAGGATGAAACACCATAGAAGCCGGAGAAGAGGCTTGTATCCCGGATACATGGAAGTAAACGGCCGTGATCGGCATAGCCGTGGTGTTGACGTACCTCTGTAACATCTTTTTTCTTTATCATGGTGTAAAGCTGAGAGGTCAGAATTAATTTAAGACTATTATGTCATGCAAGGATTACAATCAGGTTTGCAAGCCGTAAGAGTGCACCAGAGGGAGCTCATGCTATGGCTTAATGAGTTTCCTCCGGTTGTGCCTTGCACAGTTTTTAAACTCAATGTTGTAAACTTATTTAGAAACAATTTGTTACACATTTTTCCCCAATAAGTTTGAAATATTAATTATTAATGATAGAAGAATAGTTTGATATCCAAAGCTTTAATTCAGGTAAGGCTACTTATTCTCAGGGCCACGTTAAGATTTTCGGCTTTGAACACCAGATCTCTAGGATAATTGGAAAGATTGTCACTAGTTGTTTTAGTTAATACCACTTACACTTCTTACATGCTCTGATTGGTGGCTCTGTCTTATTTTCTTTTCTTAAATGCTGTCCCATCTATCTTTTCAAGCATATCGTTTTATTTATAAACCATAAATCAGTTGCATGATGTGCAAACGAAGGTCAATTAGTTCTCTAGATGTAGTATTACTTAAAAAATCAAACAAACAAAAATCATGGTAAGTCTGCAAACATGAGAAGAAATAAATATTTTCATCTAAAAAGAAGAAATAAATATTTTCAAAATTAATACAAATAAATGAAATCATCATACTAGTATTTATGAAATCTTGTCATTTGTTCAAAAGTGATTTGAGTTTCGCCCTTCTTAAATTACATTATGGAAGAAATTAACACATAATCTCACATAAGTAATTCAATTATTAGAAAGTCTCACAACAAATGACTATGTATGCCACTCATTTGTCGCAGGATTTTTATTTTATTTTATTGATTAGAGTATTTATGTGGGAGCAGAGAGGGATTTTTCATAAATAATAATAAATTATTTTAATGACCGATGATTTTAAAAATACGAGTCCATTTTCAAAAGCAGCCCTATGCTTCTTCGTTACAATCCCTAGTTGTTCGAATTCACTGTAAAGCCCGCTCTTCTATAAACCCTCTTCGTTTTCCCTCTCCCCAAGCTCCTCATTCTCATCCCCTCAATCATGGAATGGAATCCTCAGACTCTCCAATTCCTCTCCGAATGCTTCCTCCACACCCTTTCCCCCTCGCCGGAGCCTCGCCGCCGCGCTGAAGCCTCTCTCGCTGAGGCTGCCGACCGTCCCAACTACGGCCTCGTAGTGCTCCGCCTCGTCGCCGAGCCTTCCGTCGATGATCAGATCCGTCAGGCTGCTGCCGTCAACTTTAAGAACCACCTCCGTGTCCGATGGGTCCCAGCTGCTTCGGATGACGCCAATGTGCCCACTTTCTCCCCGATACTTGACCCGGAGAAGGAACAGATTAAATCATTGATAGTGCCGCTGATGCTTTCGGCCACTCCCAAGATTCAAAGCCAACTTAGTGAAGCTTTGGCTGTAATTGGTAAGCATGATTTTCCGAAATCGTGGCCTGCGTTGCTTCCTGAGCTCATTTTGAATCTTCAGAAAGCATCGCAGGCCTCTGATTATGCCTCTATTAATGGTATTCTTGGTACTGCCAATTCTATTTTTAAAAAGTTTCGGTACCAGTATAAAACCAACGACCTATTGCTTGATTTGAAGTATTGTCTTGATCTTTTTGCGGCGCCTCTACTGGAAATATTTCTCAAAACGGCTTCGTTGATTGATGCGGCCGCAAACCCTGGAGGACTTGCTGCTGATCTTCGTCCCCTTTTTGAGTCACAGAGGTTGTGTTGTAGGATATTTTATTCATTAAATTTTCAGGAGCTGCCTGAGTTTTTCGAGGATCACATGAAGGAGTGGATGACTGAATTTAAAAAATACCTCACTACAAGTTATCCTGCACTTGAGAATAGTGGTCCTGATGGTCTGGCACTTGTAGATGAGCTTCGAGCTGCAGTTTGTGAGAATATTAATCTTTATATGGAAAAGAACGAGGAGGAGTTTCAAGCATTCCTGAATGATTTTGCACTTGCTGTGTGGACTCTACTCGGGAATGTGTCCCAATCTTCTAGCCGTGATCAGCTGGCTATCACAGCAATCAAGTTTCTGACCACTGTTAGCACTAGTGTGCACCACACCTTGTTTGCTAGTGAAGGAGTAATACCACAGATTTGTCAGGGCATTGTGATCCCGAACGTAAGGTTGAGGGAAGATGATGAGGAACTCTTTGAGATGAATTATATTGAGTTTATTAGGAGAGATATGGAAGGTAGTGATCTTGATACTAGGAGGAGGATTGCTTGTGAACTACTCAAAGGGATTGCAACACATTATGGGGACACTGTCAGAAGCATTGTTTCTGCACTAATACAAACTTTATTGAGTTCGTTTGCTGCAAATCCAGTGGTAAATTGGAAGGACAAAGATTGTGCTATATACCTGGTAGTCTCTCTTGCAACCAAGAAGGCTGGAGCTAGTCATGTCTCAACAGAACTTGTTGATGTACAGAGCTTTTTTGAATCTGTTATTGTCCCAGAGCTGCAGAGTCCAGATGTGAATGGGCATCCTATGCTCAAGGCAGGTGCTCTCAAATTTTTTACGATGTTCCGCAGTCACATATCAAAACACATAGCATTGAAGTTTTTTCCAGATTTGGTTCGTTTCCTTTCTGCAGAATCAAATGTTGTTCATTCTTATGCTGCAAGTTGTATTGAAAAACTCTTGTTGGTGAAGGATGAGGGAGGTAGAGCCCGTTATACATCAGCTGACATTAACCCTATTTTCCCTGTGCTGATGAACGGTCTTTTTAGTGCCCTGAAGCTCCCAGAGTCTGAAGAAAATCAATATGTAATGAAGTGTATCATGAGGGTTCTTGGGGTTGCAGATATATCTGTTGAAGTTGCTCGAATCTGTATTGAGAGTTTAGCCTCTATTCTTGGTGAAGTTTGCAGAAATCCAAAAAATCCCATCTTCAATCATTATCTCTTTGAGTCTGTGGCGATTCTTGTAAAGAGGGCCTGTGAGAGGGATTTGTCTCTTGTATCCGTTTTCGAAGCAAGTCTCTTCCCCAGGCTTGAAATAATATTGGCCAATGACGTTACTGAATTTTTCCCATACACATTTCAATTGCTTGCTCAACTTGTTGAGTTGAACAGGCCACCTGTTCCAGCAATCTACATGCAGATATTTGAGATCCTTTTATCACCTGAGTCTTGGAAAAGAGCTCCAAATGTTCCCGCACTTGTGCGTCTTCTCCAGGCCTTCCTCCAGAAGGCTCCACATGAGGTCAGCCAAGAGGGTAGGCTGAGTAAGGTGCTTGGCATATTTGACTCACTTATTCAATCTCCTGGCACAACTGAGCAAGGATTTTATGTGCTCAATACGGTCATTGAGAGTCTTGAGTATGCTGTCATTGAACCTTATGTTTCTCACATTTGGGCTGCCATTTTCAGAGAGCTTCAAAAGAAGCGAACAGTAAAGCTTATCAAGTCTCTCTTAATATTCATGTCACTCTTTCTGATTAAGCATGGTCCTTCTAACCTTGTTGAGACTATGAATCGTGTCCAGCCTGATATATTTACTGTGATTCTAAAGCAATTTTGGATTCCTAATTTAAAGCTTATTACCGGAGCTATTGAACTCAAGTTGACTGCTGTTGCTTCAACTAGACTTATATGTGAATCTCCAATCTTCTTAGATGCTGCAGCTGCTGAATCCTGGGGGAAGATGGTTGACAGCATTGTCACCCTTCTTTCACGGCCAGAAGAGGATAGAGTTGAGGATTTACCTGACATGCCAGATTTTACTGAAAATGTGGGTTATACTGCCACCTTTGTTCGTCTTTACAATGCTGGAAAGAAAGAGGAGGATCCTCTGAAAGATATAAGAGATCCCAGGGAATTTTTTGTGGCTTCATTGTCCCGACTTTCTTCACTTTCTCCTGGGAGGTACCCTACGATCATTAGTGAAAATGTCGATCCAACAAATCAAGCAGCATTGGTTCAGCTTTGCCAAACTTATAATCTCGTAATAGCCTGAGTAAGTAGAAGTGAATGATGCTTGATTTCCCATTTTTTGGATCTGCTAATTATTGGATTAGAAATGTTCTGAGTGTAATAGTTTTGTCAATTTTGCTGTAACATTTTTTGCACAAGTTTTTTCCTTACCAATCTGTCACTTCATTGGACCTTGCATAAATTTATTGTTATCAATTAGTATTTATGCTTCTTTTCATCATGCTTTTATAAAGCCTCTGGTCCTGATTATAAGACCTCATTTGTAGACAATGAGGTTTTATAATTAGGACAGGAGGTAGTACATAAATATAGATACAATATAATTTAAATTTTATTGTGCTATTTCCATGATAGACAGTTCTTGGTTGCTGCTGTTCCTACTTGGAAACCCCCCCCCCCCAAAAAAAAAAAACTCTTGGTAAGAAGCATAAATAGACATTTTAAGGAATCATAAAATATTCAGCTTTGGCAGAAATAGCAATTGTAAATAAATAAATCTGAATAGCAGGAACTATCAAAATTTTATTATTGTTCAATAAGCACAATTGGAAGAATCAAAGCTGGCTAAATATGTGTGTATGCTGTGGCCCATTCAGAAATCGGAGGTCTTTAGGCTTTATTTGATACCAAGAATACCAGTTTTGATATGCTTATCTTGGAATTTGTGAGATTTTAGTACGGGAAGTGTTTCGTTATTATTGTCAAATAACAGGAAAAATCTGAGGTGAGGCTGATGCTTGTCATGCACTCTTTCTATGAAAATTACAAACCTCGTATGCTTTTAATGCATAAAAATTTCTCTGTTTTTAGTCTCTATTTGCTCCAGTTTCTTAGGGTCCACTTTAGGTCCATATCTCCATTGCTGTTACTGAGATGGTCAACGAGTCTTGTGCACATGAGCTGCTCACCTTATTTAACGTTTTCTGATTGGGTCCCGCCATGTATTGTGCTAGTCTAACCAGCTGCCTGTGCTCATTGGTGCGCAGCTGTTGAGGGATACCTTTGCATGCAACATGATAGAATATCTCGCTCCTTTGGCAGTCTGGTTGAGAAATTCCCACAGTTGATATTTTATCATATTTGTGCAAGGACTGAGGTTGAAACTTACAAGTGCACCTTTTACGTGTCTAATGATTTTCAATCCTTATTATTCTATCTACGTTATGCTTCAATGGTCCATTTTGGTTGAGAATGAGTGATATTAATTCTTTCTTTAATAATCCATTTGTTCTACTCCACAGGATTATATGCTGGAATCGAATTGATGGTGTTATATTGGGTTCGGAAGAGTGTGTCTGCGGGCATTTATGAGCTAGGTGATGGTATTACCCTGATACAAAGTGACCCGATCAAGTATTCAATCATCCATTTTTGCTTCTGCCATGATTTTACACGAGGCAATGGGATTTTTCGTTGGCATCTTGGTTGAATCCATGAGATCTCTGCATGTCTTCGGAGTGTCGTGATCTGTTGGGTTTCGGTGTAGAATTATTTACTGTTCTTGCCATTCCATGTCTTGCTGTTTTTCTTTTTCGGTATGCATATGAACAAATTGTAACAAGTACTAAGGTCCAGTTTTCTATCTTTTTCAAGATTGCATTAAATTCTTCATGTGCAATTCTTGATTCCATATTTCAGCTTCAATCCAACATTTCGCGACCCAAAAATATATGAAAACCTTGTGACCACACTTCAGGCGACAAGTCCTTTGACAATAGTCGGTTACTTGGGTCAAGTTTGAAGGTTTGTTTTCTTGTTCTCTAAGATGAATATATATGGGCTGAAATTTATTACAATTTCCTTGGGGTTGGCACCCTTAGACGGTCAAGTGCTTCTTATGTTTTTTTGTTGTTATTATTTGACGGTCAAGTCCTGACTTTGTTATAATTTTTTTTTTTTGGCTTTTTATATAATGTTACATAAATTTTAAAACAAGCAAAATGCTGGGATTTGTAAAATACTTTTGATTTAATATTGATGTATGCTACTACCTGCGTTGTGTGTATCAAAACACTTCACGAGTCTTGCAAAAAAATTTTTTCCTATTTTTTAATTTGAAAAGCTAAAAAACTCCGAGTTGAGAACTGATTATTACGAACAAAAAAACAAAAAAAAAAGACGTGTGAAAGTAGGATTCATTATTGATAGCTGATAGGAAAGTTTGACAAATTTTAAACTAAGACAAATTTTTTTTTACGTATTTATTTTATATACTATCTAGTGAGGAATTGATTATTAATGGACAAAATTTCTCTCTTTTGGGGATCAACATGGGGGGTCAGCCGGTCAGTTGATGATTGCCCCTAGCCCTAGCCCTGTTTCAATAGGAGCAGTCTTGATTGTCATCATTCTTCATTGATGTCCAATTATGTTTGTGGGCTTCCTTTGAATTGGATCACAATCTGTCAGTCACATCAACCCAAATGATGTCAATAAAATCTTTGGGATTGATCAAGAAATTTGATGACATTTTAAAATTTTGTTCGACATTAAATGCGTCATATTTAAGCCTTTTTTTCCCCCAAAAGATCAAACCCTTTAAATGGGTGAGGCAAGCAAATATTAGAAAACATATAGAATCAAAGTCTATGATCATGCCATTCGTGAGAGGAATTTACATTCAAGTTCAATACTTTGAATTTTGATTAGGCCTTCTCACTTGGACTAGTCAGTGACGCAATAGATTTATTTATTCGTTTGTTGTTTTGTTCACCTATTTTTCAATTTTCATGGCAATTACACATTGAGGTTAATGAATTTCAATTACTCTTTTTGTAATAAATACAAACACAAACAAAGAGTGAAGATTATGATCATGACAAAATTATCAAAAGAACTATGCAAAATAAATTTTTATTTAGCCTTTTTAAAATGCTCATTTCCTTTTTGTGGTGACACGCATTAATCTTCATAAGAATTGACTTACATCGAGTAAAAGTTTAAAAATCAAGGTGCAGCTAAGTCAAAATTACCGAGATAAGAAAATTAATTTTTTTCGCTCTTTTTGTTAATAAACTTTATAACCAATTATTATTTTTATTTCTTTCCGCGACTAACTTCTAATAACTCTATGATGCACATACCATTCAGTAATATTTTAAAAAACTAGTTTACCTAGTGACAAAAAAATTTATGCACAAAAAGAAGATACGAAGGATCTTAACTCAACCAATCCATGTCTTGCACCCACATTTTTCCTGAGCCACGGACCGCAAAACGAGAGAAAGAACAAATGAAGTTGCAAAGGAAAATCACTGAGAAGATGCCAAGAAACACAACACACACACATTAATTATTTGAAGTTGAATAACAAGAAGACAATAATTTGAGGCCTGATTGACATTGTCATAAAGAAATGGCTCTAATTAAACTAGCTATAAAAAGTACAACCATAAGCTGCTTCCACTAAGCATTCTTTAATTACCATCTTTTTCCATGGCATTAATTAATTAATCAATTAACTCTTAAACAAATATTTTCTTGCTGTGAATAATGGTTCTTTGTGTCTGAAGACACTTTCCCCCACCCCAATAACATCTCTTTCTGTTCTTTTTTTCTTTTTTCTTTGTGAGGGATTTGATGAGAGGACAATCATGTTTCCTCTGTTTGATAGGACCCTTTTGGCATTTGCCTTTGGGCTCTACATTTATATCACTCTACTAAATGGTCCCCCCACCCCCACCAAAATTATATATATTTTTGCATTATCTTAATTATTAAGGCCTCCCTTTCATGTTTCTTATTCTTCCCTTTCTTTCATTCCTTTTTTCTTTTCCTTTATTTCCCTTGCTCAGCAAGATTTTACATTATAATAGAAATACGAGGTGTAAAAGAAATTAGGTTGGAAAATTACTCAAACACTATATTTTTATTTACGAATTTGATAGAAAATATTTTCAAAGTGTATGTGGCATGTCTTTATTTGTGCCTTTTAAGATCATGAATGTAAATTGGTATTGCTTGATGCAATTCGATTTTACTTATCTATGTGCTTACTTGTCTGTTTGTTATCTACTATTATTGCAAATGTGCTTCATTTTATTATTCTTTCACCTAACCTTTAAGTTTATATAATTGCCTTTTTTAATCTCTCTCAATCCTTCATTGCATATGTAAATTTGGCCCTATGATCATTATTTTCCTTTTAAATAACCGTGCTTTTTTTTCCATATCAAATTTAAATAACAAGTGCTATGGCCATAGAATTCAACTTCGTTGATTTTGAAATGAAATAGAAAATCCCTAGTTTCAATTTCTTTGATTTTTGAAGCCTGCCGGTGGCCCCCAAATGTTTTAAATTGGATTGTTCATTTTATAGTATTCTTTTTCAATTATGTTTTAATGACAATTAGTTTCAACTCCTGTACAAGTGCGCATGTAGATTCAAGGCTTTGCTTGAGTCGTATGGAGTTTGGAAAAAAAAAATTAATTCATATATTGATTATTTAAAACTCCATTCGTGTAGGTTATGGTGCACAAGAATTTGATTTATTCTGTTTCATCTGGGTTAAAATATTTCTGTTTTCAAGATAAGCTTATTAATAAATGATTTATAAATAAATCTGTGAACCTTCATTAAATTTTCCTTATCATGTGATGCAAAAAAAATGTACTTATCTAATGAAAATTTTGCGTCTGTTATATCATTAATATTAATATCAACAGACAGACATATTATTTATTTTTAACACTTGCAAAAATATTTTAAAAGTTTTTTTTTTTGCCTTTTTAAATGACTCCTACCTTTGAGATTCTTAGCACATCAAGTTTGGATTAAGAGCATGTTTCGAAGAAAAGTGTACTTTGTCCGTACGCTCCCGGTCCATTCTAAAACCTTTTAGTTTTTGCACTATCATTCTAAAATATTTTTTTTCCAAATATATCTAATATTTCAAAATACTTTTTAGGGGCATCTAACATCTTAAAATATTTTTAATTTTTTTGTTTTGATATTGAATTCACCAAAAAATATTTTTAAGCGCTGGATGCGCATTAAAAATACTTTAATGTATTAAATATACTAAAAATATTTTACGATACTAGGCACACCTAAAATATTTCAGGATGCTGAATGCATTATATAATACTCCTCCAGTCCTAGATATAAGACCCATATACCAGTGTGTATAAAGATTTTATATTTAGGACCGGACGAGTACTTCAAAATGCTGGATTTACTTTAACCCTTTATTTTTTTATGGGAAAAAACTAATAAGTAGAAAATGATTTAAGCAGGATTTTTCTTTTCAATATTTTCGATCCTTAGAACACCAAATATAAAGTTGTATTATTTTGTTAGTGATACAAAACTTTATTCTGGTCTCTTAATTCTATAAAATATCTCATTAATTGTCTAACCCTAATCTTGTCAGTTTGATTACTGCCAAAAAATATCAAAATTATAATTTTAAATGTTGACAAAATATTTATCAATGTTGACATATTAAATATATTTTTTGGATAATCATGGTTAGCATAAAAAATTATAATTTGAAACTAACAGTTTTTGGATTAAAGGAGTCAAAAATACTTTATAAAATTAAGATATTAAATTAAAATTTATACAAAATTAGATGACTAAATATGCAATTTTACTGTAGTTTATCTTATCTAAGCAATGGGCGCATATATTCCATTCTAATATTATGAAAATTTCACGCCATATACAATGAATATTGTTTCTTTAAAATAAATAATTTAGTGAAGAATCAGCCTTATACTATAATTTTTTTTCCTTTTAATTGTATTTGCGAGCGGTAAATTTAAAAATGTAAAAGTACATTTTATAATTTATTTGAAAAGCAAACCAACATTAGGCATCTGATTCTCTGTAAAAGTCAACAATAGGTTCACATCTTTTCAATTATAGTCTATAACATTCACATTTTTTTTTTCAAAAGATCAAGATATTTAATAATTTAAATATTCCTACACCTGGTTGTTCGACATATAATCTCGAAAAAAAGAGAGAGTAAAACTACATGTCATTTACCGTTATCAAGCTTGGATATTTTAAGTTAAAAAGATTATAAAGTATTTATAAAATAAACGAGAAATAAAAATAAGTTGAAAGGGAAATCTTGTACAGATTTTTCTTTCTGTCACCAATCACCATCTCACTCTAAAACCTTTTAAATAGTTTAAATTTAATTTAAACGACTTCGTTTTTATCATGATTTTCTAATAATTTTGTGTGAAAATAAATATAAAATCAAATGAATACAACTTGTTAATTATTAGTCCATAAATATGATGATTTATCCTATCCAAAAAAAATGATCATTATAGATAATATGAATAAAAATATTAAGATACACAATTAAATATGGAAATCGTAATAGTGTAATACATTATAGATATCACTATCCTTTTTTAATCATAAAATTTATATATTTTTTTAACTATGTAACCCTATTCCTATTGAATATATATTAAAAAAAGTTTCTATAACAAAAAATAGTTTTGATACAAAGGATCAAAAAGTGCATTTTAACAAAACTAACACACTGTTTTTTTTCAATAAACAGCCAACTTAAATAAATTTTTAATATCTATAAATTAGTTATTTAATTTATATAACCAGGATTATGGGTTAAAATGAAGAAGGGGGACCCGCAAATCAAACCTTAAAAATAGTGAGAAGGTGCGATGCCACCCAGCGTGGAGGGGAGAGGAAATGCTCTTAATAATCGAATTCTCCATCATTGTCTTCACATGTTTTCCAACTCCAAATGCAATTAATAATTCTTTAATCTTTCTTAATTTATTGATTTGGATGTGCAGATTTCTAAGTTTTATAACTCATAACACCTAATCGTGCTCATTCTTTATTAAAACCTATGCCACTTTGCACTAACACCTAGATTCACTGATAACATTTACGTTTCATCTCACACCCAAAAAAAAAATGTTACATATATATATGGACTGTAATTAATAAGAAATGTTGACTGGTTTAGTGTTGATAAAAATTGATTTACTCCTCTAATCCTATTTATAAGGCATTTTCAGTATATTTCACACAGACTAAAGAAAACCTTAAACTTCATTAGCTCTCATTTAAAATTTAATGACTTTTCAACTTTATCCATATTTAATATACTCCTCTGGTCCTATTTATAGGATAGAGAGAAGGTTTTTTTGGCCTTATTTATAGGTCACTTCATTAAATTTTTACTATGAATATACCATATTGTTCTTCATTTATTATGGTGTTGATAGTTATTTTTAAAAGGTTTATATATTAAATAGGGGTAAAGTTGAAAAGTTGCTATATTTTAATGAAGAGTTAATGTAATTTAAGATTTTTTTTGGTCTGTGTGAAATATATTGGAAGTGCCTTATAAATAGGACCAGAAGAGTATATTATACCTCATATAAACAAAGTCAACACAATATAATAAATGAGGGGTAAAATTGTATATCTATACAAAAAATTTCTCTCAGTGTCCTATAAATAGGATCAAAAAATATCTTTTCTTTCTGTCTTATAAATAGGATCACAGGAGTTCACAAAAATGTTTACTAATGCTGACACTGTTCTCTTAAAAAAGAGTTAAAAATGAAAAGTTCATGAAATGTAAATAAAACATAAGTAGGTGATACTGGAATAGTCAAATATCCTTCACTATCTTCGAAACCTCTAACATCCTTTCATTAATCTTTTCTTCTTCCTTTTCTATTTCTTTGTAATGCAAAAGATTTACAATGTCTAAGAAACATAAATTAAATTGGTCTTCACATGGAGGGAAAGAAGAAATTAAGAAATTTAACGAGTTTAATTTAAAAAGTTAGAGAAGTGGAATTGTAAAATTTTAATAAAAAGACATGATAGGATAAAATAATAATAATAATTAATTGAAATTGTCAATGCATATCTAATGTGTAAATTGTATCACACAAGATAGCGTAAGGTTCTGACCTAGGCCTCCTTTCTCTTTGATGACATCTTTTTATCCATATGTTTGAATTTATATCACATAAATTTTTTTTCGTCTTTTTACAATTTTTTGGTACATTTATTTTTTACAAGTTAACAATGCGTTTTTTTAATAAACAATCTTATATCGTTATTGAATATATTCATCCATTAAATAAATTCACTTGTTATGCGATGTTTGTTAGACTTTACAAGTCGTCCCTATAAATCTTCCTCTTCTTTTTTTGTTTTTTTTTTTTGTTTTGGTAGCGACTCATCTATCATATTCCTTCCTTCGTGATTCATGCTAATTTTCTAAATATGATAAACAGCCAAAGGGTATAAAAAGGAGACATTATTTTATGGTCCCAAAGGGAAGCAATGTGAAAAAGGGAGTCCATTTTTGTTACAGTGCCTCCCCTTCATAACCCAAAGAGAAGATTCTTGCAAGATACCAATCTTTATGGGATGAAAAATAAATTAATGTTGAGGAGTATGATCATTTGGGTCCTGAGGCCAAAAATAAAAAATAAATAAAAACAAACCCATATTCTTTTCCAAACCATACAATGATAACCATAATAATTTCTGATTTTTATTATTTGCAGTGATGGAGGGATCTGATCCCTAATCTCAATGGAATCTATCAGATTTACATGATAAGCCAATTGATCTTTTTCTTATTAATCATTACTTTTTTTTTAAGTGGAGGCGAGAGTGATTTCATGTGTGTGTACATACATATATATATATATATATATAATCATAATGTGAATGGTGAAAATCTGGGGCAAGGATTGTTGGCCATTATAATTTGCTTAATCATGGTGGGGTCCTAATAATTAGGAATAGCTTACACTAATAAATCCCACTTTCATATATAAATAAATAATTGTGCCCTTGGCTCTCCACCACACTTTTTCGTCTTTTTTCTTCTCTAAGCACCTTAATTTCTTACATTTGGAAGCTTTGTATTGTTCATTATTACTATATAAATACAGGAATGCGTGTTTACAGGGTTGTGTTGATTTTATTCTCATCAAAAATCAAATCCAACCCAACGGTTTCAACTTTCAACCAATTGTACCCATATTCGGTTGGTCTACCACAACTGATTTGATTTGTTTTTTTTTTTTGCTGGTTGATTTTTTTGATTTTTTATTTTAGTTTGTATTGGCCTGCTTCGAATTTAATAAATGTAGATTTTATAAAATAAAACCACTAATATAAAATATTAAAAGTGCAGAGAGCTCTATTAATGATGGCCTCTAAACATCATAATGTGTTTATAACTCCACACCAATGTTGTAATTGTTGGTGAATTACTCTATATCATAACTTATACCAACACTGGTCATTAATATAAAAGATAGTTAGAGGATTATATTTGGTCAGAGATAAAAGATATCAATACAATTTTTTTTTGAGTTTATAATTTTTTTTAATTATCTTTAATTTTCACCAAATTTAGTATTACTCTACGTGATTTAAAATATCTTTAATTTAAAGAAGTCAACACAAATTTATTTTATATAGTTAACTAACTTAATTAATTTTATAATATTCCCGGAGGATTTATTGTGGTAATTTATTTGACTTAGAAGGGTGGGGGTCAAATAGAGTGGCTTGAGATGCTTTTTAATTGCATTGTTAATATATCATTATAAGTGATGTTTTTATTGGCATCGACCAGTGAATATAGGTTTATAAAAAGAATAAGAGCTACAAGTTGATCAAATACGTTTAAAAATGTTGACCAATAAAAACAGGTTTATAAAGTAATAGGAGCCACAAAGTTGATCAAATACGTTTATTTAATTAGAAATCTTTGGGTTGAAAATAGTTGTGTGAATTTTAGAATTTGGGTTTGTGGAAGTCACAATAACATAAATTAAGCAAAGTTGAAATCAATTACCAATTATTTACAACATATAAACTAAAGAGAATGACTTTGAATCCCCACTCACACGGCTGAAAAGTGGCAGATTAACAAGTCTCTACTGGGTTGAACTTGGATTGGCCAAAATAAATAAATAAAGGTTAAAATCGATTCTCATTCAAGCATTCCTAGCAAAGTCACAACTCACTAGTACCTAGAAATATGAGTAATTATAAGACTTTTCTTTTAAATTTTTAAACCAGGTTAATAACTTAGCAAAATATTCATCGTTAATTAATATTTTTAATGGTAGAAAATGACATTGTCCGAATTTTATAATTTCAGAATAAATTTACACTTGTAAAAATTTCGAGCACCCCACATTCCAACATAAATTTATATCTAGACAGAATCTTTTAGTATGTGCGGCTTTTAATATCTGGTTGATACTAAATATAATTAATAAATCAGTAATACCAATAAACCTTTTCTTCCGTAGGCGTGCGGAGGCTTTTAGTAACCACCAGGGGAGATTAGAAATTCCCAATCACCAATCGTACGGAACAGATGAGTTGTACGGACCCTCAACTGTTGAGGTCACGAGCGAATAAAACTCAATTACGTGTGTGATTGCCTAAAAGAAAATGAAAGATAATAAAGCAGCAGAAGAATGAGTCAAAAAAAGGTTTTGCTTATTGTAGAAATGAGAGATTAAAGGTGCTGGGAAGGGACTTGTTAATAAATAAAGATCGATTCTTAAAGCAAAATGCCCTCTCCTTTTTAATTACTATTTCATTTGAGAATCCAAGAAATCTAAATCTTTCACCCCAGATGCATATTCATTGTCGATATCGAATTCTTAGTTGATAATGATTCATTTACAGCATTTATTTTTTTAATTATACTAATTAGATGCTTTTGGGACAAATTCTTGTTATCTGTTAGTAGGAATTTTCAAACAGGTTAATCCCTTCCACCCACTTGTCTATGCTATGTATCATATTAAATATCCTTTTTCTATTGGAAATCTGGTCCACTGGCCTGACATTTAAAAAAAAAAACTTTTTTTAATATAAAGTTTAAAATTTGTTAACTTAGCAGCATCATCATCATAATTTTTGTTATTTTTAATTAATACTATATCTGATCTTAATTACAAGACCTGGTTTATAATCAATAAATAAAATTTTATAGACAGTATTTAATACTCCTCCGGTCCTAATTATAAGACCCAATTTACTTATTTGAGGAGATTAAGGAAGTAAGTTAAATTGGTTATTTATAATAAACAAGTGTTGTCATTCCTAAAATATCCCTGCTAATTAAGTATATTGGCCATTATTAGAAGGATTATCTTGGAAAAAAAATGCATAAATATAAGAGACAAAATAGATTGGGGTCTTATAATTAGGACCAAATAAAAAGTCAAATGGGGTCTTATAATAAGGACCGGAGGAGTATCTAAGTTCATGTGTTATAAAACTCCGAGAATTGGAATAAATTGTTAGGTCGATAATGTGAGATGAAGTAATGACAATTGATTATTGCAATAATTTTTTTAAAAAAGAAATTGATCTATTTATAAATTAAACTACACAAAGGTATTGATTTGCACCGCAAAAGTCTAACGGGGGGCCTAATAACGAAGCTTGCATTAGAAGAGCGTGCTAATTAGCTGCCTAAGCTTAGCGGAACAAATAAGCAGAAATTAATAAAGTTGGGCGTATTAAGTTAAGACTTTAATTAAGCTTAATTTAATCATATGGTAATTGGGATGCCACTCCACCACCACTAGCCTTTTCTTAATACATAAACCGCATTAATAGTAATATTCTTCCACCGGAAAGCTGTATATATGTTAATATTAATATATATTATCTTATTCCTGTGTCTCTTTGCAGTTATTATTTATTATATGATAATAACAGAATATTTGATCTCCGTTGGATGGTCACAGAGACAAGATCCTCTTTTAAGCTTCTTAATCAAACTTTAACAGAGAAATAATTAAATTAAACTTTGACAGCGACTCATCCCTTCTTCCCCCTTTAGTCAAATTTGAGGGAATATTAAGTCACGCACGCTTAAGCTCGCACGTGCAATTTCTCCTCTCAACAAATAATTATTCGAGGGATATTAATTATTTGTCCATATTACTAATCACGATTCATTAAAAGCTTAATCTCCAACATCAATCTCCACCAACATCATAGCATTACGAACTTCTTGTTTTTTTTCCTTCTCAATGTATTGCTAAGTTTCAATGATACTTCCTCTATTTTTGTTTTTTAGTTAAGTTGCATCCAGCATTATAAAGTATTTTTTTCGGGTGCATTTAGTACTCTAAAGTATTTTGTGGTGCATTTGTTATCTTTTTTTTTTTTTGGTAATCTAAGGCGAGTGACCCGCGATTCCCCCCGGTATCCAGCGCCTTGTCCTGAGTCCCTGGCCTTCTAAACTGGACCAGGTAACCTGCGACAACTAACTAATCCGGAGCGGGGTTGGTTTTTAGGCACGCCCATTTAAGGTGCTTTGCACCAAAGGCGGTAAACCCTTCCCAACAAGCGAGGCTCCAGGTTCGAACTTTTGTCCGCCTAGGGTGTGTCAGGTGCCTTTACCACTGCACCCAACGCTTGTTGGTAGTGCATTTGTTATCTTAAAGTATTCTTTTAACTACATCTAGAATCCAAAAACATTTTTGTGCATCTAACACCAAAGCAAAAAAAATATTTCAGAAGGTTAGATGTATCTGAAAAATATTTTAGAGTACTGGATGTACTACAAAATATTTCTTGGTAGTAGATGCACCTTAATCATTTTTTTAAAACAGGGATAAATGAGAGGGTGGTTTTAATTTGTTTCTTATTATAAAAATAATTATCTTTTATCCGAAGCATCCGCTACTCTTTCTTTTTTTACTTATATACTCATTAAAGATGAAAGAAATATTTTCTCGTATTCCCCATACCATTTTCTTTTGCATATTATTAGGAAAAAGTTATCTACCGACATTTTAAAGCTTTTGATTAAATTAACCTCCTTTTTAATTGAAAAAGTAAGTATTTGCTCCTAATTGAAATCAGAAGGGAGCATTTTCTTTGTTTTTTTGTTTTTTTTTGTTTTTTGCATTAAGAGATCCAAATGCTATGCTTCCTTAATTATGAGTGGCTTAATTCCCAACATTGATTTCCACCTAATTTACCTGCACAGACAAAAAGGAAAAACACATTCTCTAACTCTAAATATAAAGTCATATTAGTCAACTTGCAGAATAAAAAAAGTAAGTAAATTTATTATTTATAATGAATGCGTATATAATTTGTGACATTTTTTAAAAATTAAACTTGTAATTTTGATGATTAAACCTTATTACGCCGAATAAAAATGATCCAATAATTAAATAGGGACATCACCAAAAAAAGTTCAACGCTGGAGATAAGCAGAAATGTCACTTTATATTTAAAAATAAAGCAAACTTCTGAAATGAATTTTATATTTAAAAGAAGAGGGAGTATAATTTTATACGACGTAAAGCAAATAAAACACAAATTATCCATAAAGTTATGCAGAACAACAGCTGAAAAATTTATGTAGCAGTAACTCGAGAAAGATGTGTAAAAGTAACTCAAAGTAGCCTGAAGGGATAGCTTAGGACCATTATTAGCCAGAAAAAAATTAAATTATCCACCGTGTTAGATTCACATTGCATGCTTAATTTGAGCATTTAATATTTCTCTATAATTATTTTTTAAAAACAAAAGGGTGACACATGAATAGTTCTTAGTCATCCCCATGTGGTCCAATGCAGAATTTAAATAACTGTTTGGAATGTTTGCATCATTTCCATTTCTTTTTCTTCCTTTCCTTTCACTTCCATGTCTGAGAATTGAGGAATGGTCCCAAAAATATAAAATAAAATAGTAAGACTGCTGCAAATAAAATAAGGCCCCGGAAAATAAAATATGATTTTTTTATAATCAACACCAAAACAAAAATTTTAGAGAGACCAGTGCCCTGGATGAAAAGTCAGCCCGAATTCGGCTGGGTAGAGAAAAATTTAAAAAGAAATTAAAAAAGTTGATTAAAGAATATACTTATCTTCATTTACAGCGCATTCATTTGAAATTTAATTATGCGTTAATAGTATGTACTATTTTAATATAATATATTAGGCTCGGAAAGAAAAATTTAAAATTTTAAAGAAAATTAAAGGTTATACGAGTAACTTAAAAGGTGACATACAGATTCAGTTCTATAGATTCAATTAAATTTTGAAGAAATTTGGCTGACTCCGGCCTTCCGCCATTTGTGCGGTTTTGTCTCTCCCACAGTCGCATTCTTCAGTTCTTCTTCTTGAGTCTTGTTTGGGTGTGAATAAATATAATAAAATCACACAAAATGGTGCCGCCTAAAAGTCAAAAGATATTTGTCCTTTATTCCTCATATTCTAAGATTTGTTTTTGTGGCTGAAGACTTGAAAGACAAAGTAGATTACGGTATATTTAGAATCGTTAACTAGTTTTTGTATTTAAAATTGAATGTAGTAAAAAACAATTAAATAAATTGTATACTTTAATTATATTTAATAAGCAATTTCACATTCTCCTCAAAGGAAAAAAATATGATTAATAAACAATGTGATAAGCTGATAACTTAAGAAAAATTATAAAACCCGCAGGTTTGAATGTCATATAAAAATAGGAGGAGAGAGAGGAGTGTAAATAGAGTAATATTTTTAAATGAAGGAGAGAATATGAAATAATAATAAATTAAATGGAGTGGGGGGAAGGGGAAGAAATGTAGAGGGAGAGGGGAATGAGAGGGAGCACGTGGGTTGGAAAGCGACCACACCACGTGTATCGCCCCTCCTTCCCCTTCTTATCATGACATGTACCCTCCTCTTAGGACCACCCCTTTTCTCTTTTTCCGTTCCCTTTTATTTTTTATTTATTTCTTTTTTAATTAGACAATCAGGTATTAATGATATTAGGTTATATGCCAAATTGAACTAGTGAGTCTCTATTTTTATGCCACTGAACTGCAAATTTATCAGCATAATTATTATTTTATAAATAATTTAGCGTGCGGGGAAAAACAATTAGATGTATGCGCAGCCCCCAAGGCTAATTGGTCCAGCAGTTCTTTTTTTTGGGGGGGGGGGGATTACCAGAAGAGAGGGATAGTGGGAGGGGAAGGAGCAGGCGCTTTTGGGGGGGGGGGTGAAGAGAAAGGGGGGTTGTGGGGGGAGGAGGACAGGAAGGCAACGGGAGTCAAAGACGGAAGGGGAATTTTCTCGTGATACGTACTCTTCCTTCCCAACATTTTCCCCCCCTCCCCTTCCCCTCCCCTCCCCTCCCCTCCCCTCTGATATTACACAAATTACTTGATATTTTAAATATTTTATTTACATATAAATTACGAAAAATATTTTTAATATAAAAATTAGTTAACTAATTTGAGTACATTAAGAAAATTATTTAAATTAGTTATTTATAATAAATGTGTCATTAGTAATCAAATACATTGACTAGAAATATCCGCTGATAAAACTTTTAACATGTACGACTACTATAATAGTTATTTTGAGAAAAATAAATAAATATGAGAGATAAAATGAATTGAGATCTTATATTTATATCTAAATTGAAAATTAAACTAATTTTTATATTAAAGATTATGTAGTGTTTTTTTTTAATTTTTTTTTTTGGATAATGTATCTATACAATCATTTCATATAGATTATTTTTCCCTCTATACTGGCTTAGAGTACAACTATATAAATCTATGTAAATACAGAGAAGTTAGTCAATGATAACATTTGTTCTGACCGGCAAAAAAACATTTTCATACTTCCTTTACTACCTTATGGACGCGTTATTTTAACCACAAATTATCACCCAACCGTATATATACCGTTGGTCAACCTTAAAATAAAACCTAATTTCTAGTGAGACTTAAGGGATGTTTAGGTAGAAGTAAAACTATAATTTTAAAAGTACTTTTACAGTATATGAAGTAAATATCTACATATTTACTTTTATGAGTCTGTTTTGATTTCCAGAAAAATATTTTAAAAAAATATTTTTAGCATAACCCAAACACCTCCTAGTGATTTAATCATCTCCTCTTGTTTCTAGTGAAATGGTTGGTGTTTCTTATAATAGAGAGGAAAGGAAGTACATTGTCCATGACTCCTAAATAATTAATCTTTTTAGTTCAAGGAGTTGATTTTAATTCCAAATGTAATACTTTAATATACCTTTCCTCTAAAATTTATAAATTTTGTCCAAATTTACAGATTGATTGCATACGTTAGAGTTATTATAAATGAGATCATTTTCAATAAAATGATTAAAGAGATATATTAAAGAAAAACAACACATTTTTTAATCAATAACCCATTAAACGGATTTAATTAATATTTATAAATTAATTAGTTGGTTTGTATATTTATATTTAGAACAGACACATATTCTACTATCTGTATAGTTATACCCTACTCTATATACAACCAGTATCATCACATGTATTTATTTAGGTTCTGTACAACGTATGACTAACTGACCAAGGACAGCAGCTGTAATAATTCCTTTAATGATTACTGGCCTATTTAGGATTAAAAAAAATTATGGATTAAAATGATTTTTAAGTTTTCTCATATTTTTATTTTTTTGAATTAAATAAGCAAACACGCCCTTTATTATGGTTTGCAGGACATGATTTATTTCGCATTGAAAAGAGAAAAACGAGAACAGTTTCTAGTTGGCCAATGAGTAACGGAGAACAATCCATAGAAGGATACGTAGCTGAATCTCTTTTGGTAGACCAGAGGACCACAGTCTATGCAGAAGACTAGAGAGAGAGAAGTTTGAGGCTCTCAACTTCTCAAACGCAAAACAAAGGAGAGACTGAGAAATGAGAAAGAAAGAGCGCAAGAGAAGAGAGAGAGAGAGAGAGAGAGAGAGAGAGAGAGCGCAGAGCTAGATGAGTGACACAGAGATGGAGAGAGAAACAGAGAAACAGCGCAACTGTACTATGACTCAGATAAAGTAGCCTTGGATATTTGGTCACGTTGATTCAGTTCTTTGCAGGCGAAACAATAATCAACGACAACGACAGCAGCAAAAGGAAGGAGCCCCATCATCATCCTTCGGGGCTTTCCGAAAAATCTGAAGCTCCAAAAGGGGTTTTGGTTCTTGGAGAGGAGCTTCAGACTTCGAAGGCAAGAAAAAATAAAAGGGATTTCGGTGGCTATTTTGTAACCGAAACTTGAAGCTGCAGATTTTTGAGAGGGAAAAAAGAAAAGGGGGGGGGGGGGGAGAAAAAACACCAAGAAGAAGAGAAGGGGCAATTCATATTCGTTACTGAAAAAATAACTACTCGCTAATTATTATCATTACTCGCTCGCATAACTGTTTTGTCTGGTTAGTGCTTTCTCTCTCTTGATGGGGTAATCTATTGTTGTGGCTGCGTGTATAGGAGCTGCTGAGCTTTTGGATTTTTGTTTCTGTGGGTTTTCCTTTTCTTCTTCTTCTGTTCCCTGCTGCGACGTGCTTTCTCTGTCTGTTGAATGGCACATCTGGGGTGTAATCTCGGGGGCCCGACCAGTTCTCAGCCGGATACAGGTCAATGGCTATGCTTTTATGCAGGATTACTCTGTTTGGATGCTGAGAAAGTTTTGGAGAAAAAGGAAAACGTCTTTGTTTTTGCGCAAGTACTCATGGGGGTGTTTTAATCTTTTGATGTAAAAGTGAGAGTTTCATGCTTTTTTTCCTGCTGTAAAGGGGGAACTAAATGGGTTACTATGAAAATTTTGGTTCTGCACCGTTACTGGGTTAAACCAGAAGCAGGGGACTGATCCAGCTGAGGGACGATTTTGATCTAGAAGAAACTTTGTTGACTTCTCCTTCACTTTCTCAGAAACCATGCAGAGAAATAGACTTCCTTTACTGTTTATTTCTTTGCATTCTTAGCATTCACAGACGGGAGATTCAAAGTTCTGAACCTTTTGTTGATGTTTTTGTAATTTATGTTTAACAGGTTTGGCAGATGACGATCTGTATACAGAGTTATGGAAGCTGTGCGCTGGGCCTCTGGTGGATGTTCCTCGTTCTGGGGAGAGAGTTTTTTACTTCCCTCAGGGTCACATGGAACAAGTATGCTCTTTCCTTCAAGGCCCTTCTTGTTCCTTTTGCCATTTTAGGGTTACAGTTGCTTTCAAATTCGTCCGAAATCTTGTTTTCCTCATTCTTGTACTTCAACTTTTTGGCGTCTGCGTTTGTGCAGTTGCAAGCATCAACGAATCAGGAATTGAACCAACAAATTCCCCATTTCAACATTTCATCTAAGATTCTATGCCGTGTCATGCACATTCAGTTATTGGTACTGCTGATTTGATTCTCTTGTGAACTTCCTTGGTCGTTCAGTAAAAGTAATTGTGTATGTATGGAATTTATATTTTTTCTCAATTTGTAGGCGGAACCAGACACTGATGAAGTTTATGCTCGGATTACTTTGCTTCCAGAATCAGATGTGAGAATATTTGCCTCCTATACTTTTCTGCTTTAGTCTTTTCTGTCTGTTTGGCAGCTGAGAACATGAAATAACAGAATTTCCCATTGTGCTAATTGCTAATTATTGCTAATCATCTAAAATATGAAACTTTTCTCATTCTTACGTACCATTCATTGGCTAGTAGTGGAAGACTACTCTAAAATGAATGAAATAGTTATGAACTTTAAACTCTCAGATATTTTTACTTTTTAATAAAATTGAAAATTGATGAAGGGTTTTTCTTTGTGTGGGTTATGCAGCAAACTGAGCCTACCAGTTCTGATCCTTGTCCACCAGAGACTCGGACTCAGGCCTTTCATTCATTTTGCAAAATACTAACAGCATCTGATACTAGCACGCATGGAGGATTCTCAGTTCTGCGGAAGCATGCTAATGAGTGCTTGCCTCAATTGGTATCTTGCTCTTGTGCTCTTCCTTTGCCGTGGCTGCATCCTTTTATCACATAAATTTCATCAATATTCAATGCCAATATGATATATTAAGAACATATAGGGAGCTATACTGTTTATGGACAATATGACTTATATCAGGCTCAAGGGTAAATGCACAAGACCTGCTCTAATTAGTTTCAGTTTTCCATGCCTAACAATTCATTTATGTATGCGATAGGACATGACTCAAGCAACTCCTACTCAGGAGTTAGCAGCAAAGGATCTTCATGGGTTTGAGTGGAAATTTAAGCATATATTCAGAGGTAATTTGAAATTCTATATTTAAACCTTGCTTCATGGACATTTTTTTTTTCAGTGGGATGTAGAATATCTGAAGTATCAACTTAATGAAACATCATGATTTTATATGAATAGAATTCATAGGAACATTGTCTTGTTTAAGCTCTATTTCAGTGGCATTGTGGTTTTCCATTTGTATTGATTAGGTCAACCAAGGAGACACTTGCTAACAACTGGCTGGAGTACATTTGTCACTTCCAAAAGATTGGTAGCTGGAGACGCATTCGTGTTTTTGAGGTAGTTCAGTTTTGACAGCTTCTGTTATTTTGTGCTGCATACTTTTGCCATATCTATTGCTGAGGTTGTCCGTGGTTTTGGTCTCTAAAATTTTGTAGGGGAGAGAATGGAGAACTGAGAGTTGGTGTCCGGCGCCTTGCCCGGCAACAGAGTCCAATGCCTTCATCTGTGATATCAAGCCAGAGCATGCATCTTGGAGTGCTTGCCACTGCTTCCCATGCTGTTGCCACTCGTACCATGTTTGTAGTTTACTACAAACCAAGGTCTGAAGTCTGAATGGATCTTATAATAATGTGATGCCATTGACTAGTTTGGATCTCTGCCTTACAGTGCCTTCCTTTTATGTTGATCTAATTCAGGACTAGACAGTATATAATTGGTTTAAACAAATATCTCGCGGCAATCAACAATAAGTTCTCAGTTGGCATGCGTTTCAAGATGAGATTTGAGGGAGATGATTCGCCTGAGAGAAGGTATATATGTCAATTAACATCATAATCATGGAGTTTTGCTGTTCTTTAAGTTGGTCATTTATTGCTGTATGATCCTTTGGCCAGGTTTTCAGGAACAATTGTTGGTGTTGGGGATTTATCTCCAGAGTGGCAAGACTCAAAGTGGAGGTCGTTGAAGGTGAACATCATTTGAAATTGTTGATATGTTGATTGTGTTCTTTGCATTGGATCTATTACATTTTCTTTGTCATTAGGTACAATGGGATGAACCTGCAACAATCCCAAGGCCAGAGAGGGTTTCTCCTTGGGAGATAGAACCTTTTGTGGCTTCTGCACCTGTAAATCTCGTTCAACCAGCCATAAAGAGCAAGAGGTCTCGGCCTGCCGATGTTCCATCTTCTGGTAGCAGATAATTTTGCCCTCACTTCTCGTAGGCTTCCTTTGAAACAAATGTGAAAAATCTATCAAATTATTGTATCAGAAATCAAAGGGAATCACTATTTCATTTGCTCACAGCTTCATATGCAACTGTCACAAAACTTTCTAAATTCTAATCTTAACAAGATACTTCCATGGGCTAATATTTCCCTTGGTCCTTAAACCTTTATTGATCACTCCTCGCTTAATCCTAATATCCTAATATTACTCTGATTATTATAGAATCACGAATCCAAACAACGACAGAATCAACAATAATTCATCTTTCTCTACCTGCATCACTTACTTCACTGATTGGTTGCAGAAATGATTTCCAATTCGGCTGCTTCAGCATTCTGGTATCACGGGTCATCCCAGTCCCATGAACTTGCTCCACTAAGCGGCACAGCAGAAGCCCAGAGCAATGAAAACCAGGTTCTATGGAACGCAAGGCAGAACATAAATGGCAATGCTATGAACAACAGTAGCTCCTGCAACTCTAGAGTCCGGATCGAAGGAACGTGGCCTTCATCACATTTGAACATCTCTCCAAACTGTTTTGCTGACCCCAAAAACAACAAAGCTGTTGCAGTTCAATCTTCTATCTCTGGTTGTCCCCCCGTCTCTTCTTGGCCAAATGATGCTCCAGCATATGATCAAGTTGAGAACGGAAAGAAATCTACTGAGAATCCTGTGGGGTGCCGGCTATTTGGTGTTAATTTGACTAACAACTCTAATAATGTTGCTCCTCCAGAGAAAGACTCAAGAGTCTGCATTGCCAGTCCTAGTGGTTCCAAAGAATCTAATCCTGTTGTTGCATGTGAAAATAAGACAAGTCAGAACCCCAATTGTTCCGTGTCCAAAAAGGAGCAGAAGAACGAAACGTCTAATGCAACCCCAAATGAGAGGCAGGGCAAGCAGGCATCTTTACCATCCACAAGGACTCGCACAAAGGTACATGATGAGACAAAATACCTGAGGAGTGAATTTAGGATGTGACAAAACCCAAGGACATTCTTGATCACAGTGCAGTAGTTTTTGTGTGAATTGTTTCATATTTTAAGGAATGACTCGAGTGTATTGTTTGGATGAGAAGGTACAAATGCAAGGAGTGGCTGTTGGTCGTGCTGTTGACTTGACTATGTTGAATGGCTACGACAGCCTGATCGAAGAGCTCGAGAAGTTGTTCGATATTAAGGGAGAGCTTCGTGCACAGAACAAATGGGCGGTTACTTTCACGGACGATGAGAATGACATGATGCTCGTGGGCGATGATCCATGGCCGTAAGTAACTTAACTTGAACAGTAACGTTCCCCAGATTGGTTGCTTAATGAGAGGTTAGTTGATTGTAAATATCTGGTTGGCTGCATTTGCAGGGAGTTCTGTAAAATGGTGAAGAGGATTATCATATATCCAAGCGAGGAAGTGAAGAAGACGAATACACTCTGCCCGGTTCCTCCATCTTCATCAGAAGATGATGAAACTCTCATCACGGCGAATTCACAGAATAAGGATGAAAGTCAGTAGATTTAATCTCTTTTGACTGTTCAACTTTTTTCTTTTTTTTGGTGGGTGGGGGAAGGGTGTTAGCGTTTGTGTGAGCAACGGGGTTAGGGAAGGTGGTCTTAAGATAATTTGGGTTTGTTTAAATTTATGGAACTCTTAAGAACAGTGTGGTAGTGCAAGTATTTAAGTGGACTTCAATCAGTTCAATAATAACATGATGTTCACAAGAATGCCTCTTTTTCGCTGCTCAGTTACCATCTTACATCCAAGAATGCCTCCATAAAAATATAACTTATTCTAAACATATCTTGTATTTTTTTTCTGAATACAACTATTTTTATTTTTAATTTAGTTCTAATTATAACATTTTAATTCATGTTGTTTTTTTTTTTATTTATTTTCAAAATAGTTCTTATTGTAATTACATATGTTCAAAGTTTTATTAAATAATAGTTTTAGTCAATGTATATGATTAGTAAAGATATTTTAGAAAAAAATAATACCTATTTATTACAGATAACTAATTTAATTAATTTTTTAATCTTCTTAAATTAGTCAATTAGGTTTTATATTAAGAATTGGGAGTAGTATTCTATGTTTTGTTTTTTACCAGCAGTTTTTAATTCTGCATTGATATTTTTTATTCTATGTTGAGATCGACTAGAAAATTTAATTTATTTCACTTATTTCTAACCATTCTCATTAAAAATGTGTTTAAAAATAATTTTAAAGAATTGCCTATTATCCATGCAAGTAATGTTCCATCTCAAAAGTTTTTGGAACTGAAAGAAAGCGGGAAGGGATTGAAGTTAACGCAACTGCTTTTAAAATAGTAGTTTTGACAATTTGAAAAAAAAAGAAGAAGTAATGATAGAGTAATATAGGATAGAGACAAATTCAAAAATAATAATAGCTAAAATAAGTGTTGATAAATAATGGTCAAAATATAAGCACCATGTTTTCGGATATAATAAACACTATCTAGCTTCATGCTAATATTTTGATAATTTATTAAGAGAGAGGAACTTTGACAAACTTGTTTTAAACTTTAGTTGTCACGAGAGTTTAGTCAAAGTAGTCCTAAGTACCAACTCGGATTTTATCACTGTTGAATTGGGGGTTGAGATTAAATTTAATTTTCAAGATAACAATGATTGTTAACAAAAAAAAAATTATGATTTGAGACAAACATGGTTAATGACTGAAAAAGATACCTTATAAAATTAGGGGATCAGGATAAAATCTTAGAAAAGATTAGAAGATCACCTGTATACATTTTTTTTCTGTTTATGAATTATGAATACTTATGTTCTTTTTTGAAACTTGGTGTTCAGTTGAAGCTAAAAGGGGTTGATGAATTGATTGTGCTTAATTAGAAGAACGAGTGAATGTGGAATCTGAGTTGAGATGAGTCATAAAATCACCCAAAATGCATAAGATTCGTCTCCCTCCCTCTCTTAACTTTTCAGGGCATAAAAAGATATGGTGTTGGCATTTGGTGGCATTATTATTAATTACTTAATTAATTTCTTTTTTTTTTTTGGCCTGATACTTAATTAGTTTCTAATACAACAACCTTCTCTAAGAAACGACAAATCAAAAGAAAAAGAATAAATAAAAGCCGAATCTTTTTTTTAAAAATAAAATGCAAGTGGCATACAAATACTTTGCACTTTTAAAATTTGAAAATAATACTCTTCCGATCCTAAATATAAGACTTATATATATTTTTTAAAAATATAGGACCGGAGGAGTATAAATTTATTTTTTATATATTTTAAATTTAAATATTCTTTTTTTAGACTTCAACAATTAATATACACACTTTGAGAAGATGTGCAGACTGCTTAATTTTTTTAATGTGAAAATACTTTAATTTAGAAATAATTAAGGTTTAAATTTTAAAGTTTACAAGATAAAATTCTTTTTATATATTTATAATTGGAAGATAGGAGAAGAATGGTGGCAGGGAAGTGAGCAAAAATAAGAGACAGTCAAAGTGGGACCTCATGAGTTTCCATTACATTGAGTATAGTGGCTGTAAATGGGACACATGGTAGGTGACATGAACCAAAATCCGAAATTAATGTCTGAGATTTGATCATCACATGATTATGCGTCACTGTCATCTTCCTGCTCCCATTTTGCACTCTTTTTTAAGTATTACTTTTAATTTGATATTAAATATTTTAATTTGATATTGAATATAAGATCTTAATCTACTTTGTCTATTATATTTTTTTTGAAGTAGTCTTAACAGTAGTTATATATGTTAAATGTTTCATCGAATGATAGTTTTAACTAATACATATGACTAGTAAAAGTATTTTAAAGAAAATAACACTTATTTATTACAAATAGTTAATTTAACAAACTTCTTTTTTTTTTTAGCCAAACTTAATAAAATTTCTTAATCTATTCAAATTTATTAACTAACTATTATATTAAGCACTAGAAGTAATATTATATTTTGTTTTCGTTTAATTTTACCAACTTCGAAACTAATAATTTGCCCTTTATAATCTCTCCCTATTTTGTGATTTTTTTCCCCCATTACCACTCTCCATAGCTGAAGAACAATTTTCCATTTTTCTCTTTTTTTCTTTTTGGGGAACAGCATGCATTTTAGTGTTAGCTTTGAATGGCTTGTTTGGTTAGAGCTCATTGTAATTCAATAAATGAGATGATAATAAAGGTTTTGGTGTCCATACCCCCTGACACCTATCTCCTGTGTTCATCATTTTTAAAAATTATGGATGATACAGATTCGAATGAGGTTTGAACGATCGAAATTTTATCAAATCCTCGTTTTATTATCTTTCTATTCTAATAATTCTAGATGTTTACTCCCTTACACTGTTTATATTTATTTCTAAAAAAATAAAAATCCCCGGGGAGTACTAACCCAAAAGAGAGCTTACAAACGAGTAACACAATTAAGATGGGTTGGTTTACTTTCACCTTTTTTTTTTTTAAAGGGGCAAAATGGAGGAACAAAAGATGGGCTGGTTTGAGCTTCATTTTTGGTACCAGTTAATTCGGAGTGCGGTAAATAGTTGTTTTATAAAACAATGTTGATACTGGCCATTGGCCAAAAACCAAAAAACAATGTTGATGGGCTTAAGGCTTCCCTAAAATATGTATCTTTCATATTCTTAAGCCTCATGGGCGACCATCATGCTTATTAAGATCAATATCAAATAATGATAACTAACAAAAGTTAATTCATTTAGTAAGAAGTCATCTCATAACCCACAAAATCGTAAATTTGAATTTGCTAATGTGAGGACCTTATAGGTGGACGATTTGTAAGTACCTGTATATCTGAGTCTGGAAGCATGCCCTACTCCTGGCGGGCTCCTTAACCCAACTTCTCTAAATCTTTTTGTAGCAAAACCATATCAAATAGAAGTACCAATAGGAGTTGGGTCTAACGGATGAAATTAATCCCTTACAATGTGGCAAGCCAATATTTAAATCCTGGCTAAAAAAATATCCATGTTTAGTGCCCACAGTGTTTTAAATAAGATTGCTTTGAATGGATAATACATGTGCCTAGAAAAAAACAAATCAAATAGTAGTATATAAAAATCACAAGGCCTGGGTTGAGCAGAAAATACTCAATATCATTTAAATTAAGCAAGAATTGAAAGATGTGGATAAATGGTTAAAAAAAGAAGATAAACATATGGATAAAGAAAACCATGTGGCAGGGTTATGGGGGCCCATCAGTACTTGGGTAGACATTACTTAACAATAAGACATACAATTATTTTTGAAAAACTAGAACAAATTGCATTGCTTACAAATTATTTCTCAAATTCCGTAATATGTAGTGGGAAACATGCACCTACAAGGTATTCTATGTTCCTGTGAACATATTGCTCAGGCCTAGAACTAAATATGTAGATGATATATAACTCATTGACATATAAAACTAAATACCTACAGTTAAAGTTACTCCCTTCATTTCATTTTATCCGCCACTTTTTGAAAGGCAATATTTTAACATATTAATTAAAGCTTTCAACCCATCCGTAGAAACATTAAAATAAGATATAAAAAATGGAGCGCAAAGTTTAGCTAATTGAATTTGTAGCAAGGCATTTTTTCCCCCAAATTTATCCTTAGTTAACTGTAAATATTATTAAAAAATTGCTATCCAAAATGGGTGTTTTCGCAAAATAATAATAATAATAATGACTTGAAGCATTATTTTTATTTTAAACCCCCAAAATACCTCAACACAGTATATTTTAGAGCAGAGGGAGTAATACTACTGTTTATGATTCATGGTTCCTCTAAGGTGCATTCTAGCACTTAAAATGATTGCTTTTTCCACTCAGTGAACATTCATTAGTAATGATTGATTGATTAATTAATTTAAGTAAATTGCTTTAATGGGGTTTGTTTGGGTTGGTACTGTAAGGAAGGGCAATCAAACTTGGGCTTTGATGTTTATTTGGATTAGGTTTAAAGATTGGGTGATGATATGAAATCTCTGTGGGCCAATCAAGGCACAGGACCCACCTTTTTATTTACTTTAATCTTGTGTTATGTGCCAAGAAAGACTACCATTCTGTTCCTTATTATAAGTCACTTGTATCTCAAATACAAAAACTAAAAAATATATTAGATTAACCAGTTTTTTTTTCACATTTACCCTTGTTAAATAAAGATATTTAAAAATATGTTGAGGGAGAGAAAGAGAGGAGGGGACAGACTGTATAGGAAATGAAAAGTTGAGAGAGAGAGATGGAGAGGGAGAAGGACGTGTTTTGAAGAGCCATTGCTTTGGACTTAAATTAATTAATTTTTTATTAAATTAATAGGGGTAAAATTGGAAAAATATTATTAATTATACTATAAGTGACTTATATTTTAAAACAAACTTTTGGAGTACAAGTACTCTCTCCGTGCCTAATTATAAGATCTTTTTTTTAATAGATTGGTCCCTTTTTATAAGGTTTTTTTTTAGTTTGTCTGAACATTTAATGCATTGTTACTTATTTTACCCCTAATAAATTTCATATATTGCATTCTGTCTCCATACATTCTCTCTCTATTTATCCTATTATTAATCTCTTACATTTATTAGGGATATATTTGAAAAAAATTATATTTGTTATATATTAATTGTTTTTAACTAATTTTAATTGTTTTCTTAAAAAGCACAAATTGGCCAAAAGGTTCTTGTAATTAAGGATGGAGTAATAACCTGTAATAAGGAACAAAGTGGTACGTTTAATCATTTAATTCCAATTAAAAATATATTTTTTATAATTCAACCGTCAATTTGTATGAACGGTGAAATTAAAGGAAAAAAGAAGTTAACAAGGAAATGCATCTTCTGTCTAAATAAATGCCATCATTATTTTCTTGGACGGTTTTTAAAACTTCATGGCGTTTGTAAATTAGTTCCAACATAGTATATGTGTGTATCTTTCCCCTTTCAAATGCCAAAAAATATGAAAGAGAGTGTGGGTGTGGTGTATGAATCTGTGTCCTGGTTGCCATTTATTAAATACTCTCACCAACCAATTATAAATCTGTATCTTTAATTTTTGCGAATAACTTTTCTTGTTTTTATTTCTCATTATCTGGGTTTGTTTCTTTATAGTCACGCACACTTATATATTATTTCTGATTTTTAATATAAGAATTAATTTAATTTTAAATTTGGTTACAAATATAAGATCTCAATTCATTTTGTTTCTCATATTTTTTTAATTTTTTAAAACAGTCTTTCTGGTAGTTCTACATGTTAAAAGTTTAATCAAATGGTAATTTTAGCTGATACATAATTAATAAGGATATTTTAGAAAAATAATATTTAATTATTATAAATAACGAATTTAATAAATTTTTTTAATCTACTCAAATTAGTTAACTAACTCTTATATTAAAGATAAAAAAATAATATAATGATACATCCCCATGTGTGTGAGGTTGTTCTTTTGACTCCGAGTGTAAGAGGATGGTGTCTCTAATTCAACGTTGCTGACTTTTGGATTTAGGGTAATGCCAATCAAAATACTGTCTGTTATCTTTAATATAAAAGTGAGTTAGAGATTGAATTTAATATTAAATAAAAAGCTCAATTTATTTTGTTTTTGATATTTATTCTTTTGGCTCTCGAATAATCTTGTAATGATTACACATGTTAAGGAGTTATTATCAATGAGTGACACAAATACGTATTATTAATAAAAATAATATTTATTTATTATAAATAAATAATTTAATTAATTTTTTGATATTAATAAGTTAGCTGTCTATATGAGGTAGTACAAATTAAGTGGTATTTGTGGGAGCCACTAACAAGAATAAGATAATTGAGAGGAGAGCATGTGTGCACAACCATTTTGTCGTATCATGAGCCTTTTATTACACGCTAATCAACCACAGCTTTCGGGTCAACCCTTCATATACTGAACTTCAGATTGCTCACACCACGCACTCTTCAAAATCATAACGTCATGCCCTTTAATTCAAAACCTTTTGTTTTTTTTTTGTTTAACAGAACAGTTCAAAACTTATTGTTTAGGAGAATATTAACAAATCACTCACTAATAAGTAATGAAATATTATGGATAACTTGCTTGCAATTGTAGGGACAAAAAACTGTTTTTTTGCTTAAAATATACTATCTGATTCTTAATATAAGAGGTCATTTGATTTTCAATTTGATTATAAATATAAGACTCTAATCTATTTTATTTCTTATATTTATCTATTTTTCTAAATTCTTATTGTAGTTTATACATGTTAAATATTTCATTAAATAATATTTAAGTAGTACGAGTATTTAAAAAAAACATTTATATTTTATAAATAATCAATTTAATTAATTTTTTTAATTTATTTAAATTAATCAACAGGTTTTTATATTGACAGCCGGACGGACTTGATATAAATTCGAGAAGTTAACTGGCGAAACCTGGCATTTAGAGTAGGGAACCTAATAGGGGACTTTGGTGGCAAATAGGAATGACCTGTTTGGCAGGACATTTTAGGTGTGTTTGGATGAAACCAAACCGGGGTTTGGAAAAGTGATTTTGGAGAATAGATTCTGAAAGAATAGATTTTATGAAAAAGTGATTTGGAGAAGTGAGAGTGTTTGGATAGTTGTTATCAGAAACACTTTTTATATATACAAATTACTAAAAAAAGACATAAGTTAATATGATAATTACAAAAAAATAGATTTTATGATATATTTTAATTTGAAGGAATAAAATTGTTAATAATATATTTTTTATTAACATAATTAATAATACATAAGATAGTATAATTAATAAATAATTAATATGTATATATATTTATAAAATATAAGATTAAATATGTTTATGAAAAAAATATGTTTATAAAAAAAATAACAAGATACATATCCTATAGGCTCTTACACTCTCCCTCTTTCTCAAAAAACAAAAATTTTTTGCTTTTTCCAAAACCATGATTTTGGTTTTTGAGTGAGTGTTTGGGTGATTTATTCCCTAAACACAGCCTTTGTGTCAATATGTGACTCGTACTAAGCCTACCCTCTCTTCACTTCTCACTCCACAATTTATTTCCATCACTTATTTGCAATCCAAAACCATATCTGGCTTCTTCCATCCACAAAAAAATTATATGTTATGTTAAATTACACAAACGTTCTGACCAAAAAAAATCACACAAACGACTTTTTGCATGCATTACATAAAATCCGAAATAAATAATACTATTTAAGGCCTATAAATAATGTAATTTAAAAAAAAGCATAAATCCAAATTATGTGGAGCGTGTAATGTATAATTAGCAAAAGAGAAACCGGATTGCATGATATGTGGATTAAAGAGGAGACAATTCTTAAAATAACGTGTTATGTGTGTAGTGAGTGTATTGGAGAGTTCATCACAACCACAATTTTCCTTTTGAGGAGTCTTGTTCACCCCAAACATTAGTTCCTACACAAATTGTTCTGTCTTTGCTTTTGATGCTGATATTTTTTTTTCTGTGCCTTTTATCCTATTGCTTCATTTATATTAAAATAAAAAAAGGAAAACAAGTTTATGAGATTTTTTTTTGGCCATTTGGGGTTTCTGAACCCAACAAAGAAACCAAAACTAGATAGCCACTTGTTTATATTCATGAATTTAAGATATTTTTATACGCTAGCTAAAGGGAAACAGCAAAAAAAAAACTACATTTTATGAAGGATGAAAAATGATATTTACTAAAAGGCTTTAATTTAAAAAGGGTCATTTCAATTAATAGTTGCGAGCCAAATTTTAAATTTCTGTTAACATATATATATATATATATTTATATTTAGTACCCAATAATATTTTGAAGAGAATTGCCCCTCACAGTTGTATTTATGAGGGCATCTTCGATTTCGCAAGTGAAATATAAGCAAAGCATAGTGCTTGTATTGGTGTATATGTAATTGCATTTTCTTTTTTGGCTTTAAAGATGGAATACTGCCCGTTTTTTACTTTCAATATTTGTTTACTACTGCCTTTTGAATTATTTTTATACCAGCAATTAGTGTTAGAGAAAATGATATAAAAAGATGTTAAAAATTATAATATTCTAATTTAGATACTTACGAGTTTAAAATTTGAGAAGAGGAAGCGGTACTTGATCTGAGAGGAAAAAAACTATCAAATTTGTCATTGCTAGTGCACTTTTTATCATTAGTTGTTTAATACTCCTCCAATCCTTAATATAAGACCCATTTAACTAATTTGATTAGATTAAAGAAGTTAGGTAAGTTAGTTAATTATAAGAAAAGTGACAAATTTTTCCTAAAATACCATAATCATCTTTCTAATACCCCCTCTCCCTCTTCTACTTGATTATGGTTGAGGGAGTATCTATAGGGATAATTTAGAGAAAATTAATATGATAAATGGGTCTTATATTTAGGACTAAAACCAACTCAAAAATTGGGTCCTATAATAAGGATTGGAGGAGTACTTATTATTGACAGTTTACAACTTATTAATGAATAACTTTTTATTGCCAGTATATTTCTTATCATTTGATATTCAACACTTGTCATTATCAATTTACAGCTTGTTAATAAACTTTTTAATATAAGAATATTTTTGTCATTTAACTGTATATCACTTTCTGCACTATGATTTTGAAGTACCAAGTAACTGAATGGAAAATTTATAATTTTTTTTAATGTTAATTTTTTGTTAGTATAATAATACAAGTCTGACAAGTCATTAAACACAACAAGCCTGTTGTTAGCCGTGGGATTTGAATCCGTATCTCTTGGGATGTGTGCCTTAATCCGTGTAAAGCTACTGAGCTTGCAATCCGGTATTTTAAGAAAGACGGAAAGAAGAGTAGCTTTGCTGCGTGACGTGCGTACACACTGGATACACTGCCGATGTTTACTTAATACTCGTCCGTCTTTAATATAAGATTTAATTTTTAAGTTAGTTTTAATTCTAAATATAAAATTCATTTATCATATTTATCAGTTTTTTCTAAATTACTTCTATGGATACTCCCTCAATCATAATCAAGTAGAAGAGGAAGATGGGGTATTAAGAAAGATGATTATGGTATTTTAAAAAAAATATATCATTTTTTTATAATTAATTAACTTACCTAAATTTTTTAATCTAATCAAATTAGTTAAATAAGTTTTAGATTAAGGACCGGAGGAGTACTGTTTAAGATGAGGGCTAATTAATTAATTTAAACAAATTAAAAAAATAAGTTATTTATAATAAATATGTATTGTTTTTTTTCTAAAATATATTTACTAATTAAATATATTAGTTAGAACTATTATTATTACAAAAATTATATTAAAAATAAATAAATATGAAAAATAAAATAGATTGAGATTTTATATTTAACATCAAAATAAAAATAAAATAAATTTTTATATTAACAGCCGGAGGTATAGTATGTACTTCTTCTTTTTTTTTGAATGAGAGGTATAGTATGTACATTGACTATATAATATTTGATCATTGAGTATTTAATTTGCCATTTCCTTTTTATACCATTATCGTAGTTGTAATTAATTAATTGTTATATATGGTGGGAACACGTTGTCCTATGCACAACAGGAAAAACTCACGATAAAGGATGCTGCTTTTTGGAGTTTTCCCTCAGTGAGAGGCTAAACGTGACGGAAAGAAAGAACCAATATTTTCTGCTGTGAAAGGCAAAGCTTCAGCTTCATCCTCCTCCTTTCCTTCCTCATTCTCTCTTCCCTTCCCTTTGTCCCCAGTAAAGCACCTAAACACCATTCACACGCACAGTACTGAGAAGGAAGGAAGAAAAGAAAGAGAAGAACAGAAAGATGAATTCTGATGCAGAAGAGCATTCCTCTATACCAAAACTACCCTTGTTGCTCTCTGTCCCGTCAATGCCGTCACCGGAGCACTCCGGCGCCGCCACGCCTCCTCTTCATACTTCAGCTTCAGTCCCATTTCGCTGGGAAGAAGAGCCAGGAAAGCCCAGGCCTTGTACTGCTCTTGTCCCCTTCAACAACAACCCCACTAGTGATCTTCCTCCAAAGTCCTTGGATTTGCCTCCAAGACTGCTTTTTGAAGCCAAGCTTACCAAGTTACTCTCACCCACTTCCGTCTTGGAGGGCTCTTCTGCGAGCAGCGAGAGCTTTCGGTCTCCTCCTTCTTTTAGAGTGGGTGGCTCTTTCAGTGATGAGAAAGGTAGGCTTGGAGCTCTGGTTCTGAACAGAGGAGGACTCAGAGAGAAAGGAGGAGGGTGGTTTGGGTCTTGGAGGAAGAAGGGTTTGAGAGTCAGAAGAGAAGTGAGTTGGGGTAGTTATGTCTTTCCATCCTCTGCTGATAATAGGGACTGTGATGATAGTGATATTATTGGTGGAGGAAGTCACAAGATGAAGCGATCTGGCAGCTTTTCTAGCGTTTGCCAAGCCAAGTCTTGCGTCTGGGTAAGTTTTTTCCTCTGTCCTGGAATAATTTCTGTTTAGCACTCTGCTTTTGTGTTCTGGAATTTAGTTATGGCTTTGCAGCTATTCGTGTTTGGAAGACTAATTTCAATGTGTTGTAGACGCGATCAGTTTCACTAGGAATGGAGTTCTGATTAACAGTAACATTCTTGCCAAGATCCCCACTTGAATTCGGCCATTGTTCTTTAAGTTCCTCGTTAAACCAAAAAAACACAGCTTTACTGTTTTAAGTAGAAAGCTACTACAGGGCAGCTGTTTTCTCAAGGAAATTGCTGATTTTACTGCAAAATCTAGATTTTGCTTCCAAAGATGGTCCTCCATTCTTTTAGTGACAACTCTTTTGTGGATAAAGCAAGAAACTTTTATCAAAAGCAGTGAAATTTTTTTATTCCTTTTTTTTTCCCCCCGTGTCAAAGGGGCTAAATAAAACTGCGAAGGTGAACGTGTTCGATAATGATGCAATGTGGTCTGTTTTCAACTCTGCAGACAACAATCACAGGGAGCTTGAAGCAGGTGGTTCCATGGCGGATCAAGAAACAGAAGAAAGGTGGTGGGTATGGGCTTAAGCAGTAGATATTTATCTCTGTTACTTATGATGAAGTCAAAATAATTTTCTGTAATGCTGTGTCAAAAGTTATCAGCTGCATCATCTGTACAATGTTATCTTTTAATGGAAGAGGATGACAGTTATTGAAAATGGCAGGCAGGACCAGTTTCTTCCACAGTTACAAAAACACAATGCTTCAGGACTTAGGATTCGATTTTTATTACTGTGGAAGCCGTGGATCTGCCCATGTGAGCTAAGTTGGACAGGTTTTTCAACCGATGCCATCTCTGTTATTTTGGCTCGCACATCAAAGAGCAAACACAAACCCGAAATATCCTCTTACGCAATCATGGTGTGAATCAATAATTCTTTACGATTAGTTTATTCCAGAGCATATCATTGTCCTCATCATAATTCCCTTTAAATATTTTGCTCCAGATATCCGACCACGGCCGATGATTTTTCTGGTTGTTGGAAGCTACAAACAGTAAATGCTATACTGCACTGTTTTCATATTTTGAGTAGACAAAAAGCCTTCACTTTGATCCCACGTAACAAGTTCAAAGGCTTTAAATGCAAGAAAACAAAGTTCTTCATCTATAGCGGCAATGTTGAGGTGTGGAAATCAACTTCTTAAGCAAGCTTTGAATGAAATCCTCTTAACTAACTTGGGATCATGATTGGGGTTCCCAAAAATACTTATTCATGTAATTAGAAACAATTCTTTTTAGATATTTATTTTGTATTTTATAAATTATAATTAAAAAGTTGTTTTCAAAGGATTCTATTGCTGTTCCAAACAAGTTATAAGCTTTTATGTGGGTTTGCGTTTCAGCTCATTGAGCCTGCTTTCAAGCTTGCTTCTTCCTTCCTTGGACTTGGGTTCCTTTGTATGGGATTTATGAATATGAAACAAAAATCTACAAACGTTGTTAATGACGGTGTTTATGAATCCTTTGATAACGGCAACGGGCTGCCTCTATGATAGCAGGATAAACAGTGCACATCCGGTGCGATTTATGGAATATGAAGATGGGAATATACACGCGCACACTAAAAAGTAAGGATGCGGTATCGCCCCCGTGACATGAAACAAGACGTACATGGCAGTACCTCTTGTCTTTTTATAATCAAACACGGAAGATGCCTTGCTTTGGTCTTTTGTGTGTTCAGAAAGAAATTAAATCATAATTTTAAAATATATAAAATAAATATATAAAAAAATTTTATTTTGAATTATGTAAAAATATTTTTTAAAATGCTTTGTGTGTTTACCAAACACCCCCTATTAGAATTACAGCAAAAGACCATTTCCCCGGTAGTGGTCCAACCGTCCAAGTGATAATGTATGTCACAAACTTGGCACGTCCCAAGCTGACTCCTACGAGTCCCGTGAGGATTAGTAGGGCTTGGATTATATTGTTAGATTTTGATCTCTGGAGCTTATACCAAAACCAACGTTTAGTGTTTTCAAAATCTATTAGATTTTTGAGTTAATACTCCTCCGGTCCTTATTATAAGACCCAATTTGACTTTTTATTTGGTCCTAATTATAAAACCCAATCCATTTTGTCTCTTATATTTATGCATTTTTTTCCAAGATAATCCTTCTAATAATAATAGTTTTAGCCAATATACTTAATTAGCAAGGATATTTTAGGAATGACAACACTTATTTATTATAAATAACTAACTTAACTTACTTCCTTAATCTCCTCAAATAAGTCAATTGGGTCTTATAATTAGGACCGGAGGAGTATAATTTTTGTTTATCCTCATTTTAGCTGTCGTCCCTCAAAATAAAATGACCAAGATTTTTATTGAATTATAAAAACCAATATTTTAAATGAAATAAAAACTTGAGAGACTAAAACCTATGGTTTAAAATTTGAAAGACTAAAATTCAAAATGAGAGCAAATTTGAGAGATAAAAAAATTTATTAACTCTAAATTTTTTTTCTAGGGTTTTATTTGTTAACACGTGGTGGAAACACTGGTTTTAGCCAAAAAAGTGATTTTAGAAGGCTTTCCAAACCCACGTGCGAGATAACCAATGACACTGACACTTGCTTGTTACACTTCACTTCCCACATTATGCTTCCCAGGTCTCAAAATACGACATTACATTATTTTTTTTAATAAAAGGACAAATACATGTTATAATAAAATACAAAAATAGCACGAACCCATTATAGTTTGTTGATAAAAATACATCCATAAATAGTAAGCATAAGAAGTACAATACTCCTCTGGTTTTAAGGTAAGACTCATTTAAGACCGGAACAGTATCAAAAAAGAAGTAGGGATAACTTGATTTCAGCTGCTGATTTGACGAGTTTAAGTTCTTTAGTTGTTTTTTCTTTTCTTTGTTTTTTTTTTTTTTGCCAACGAAATTTAGTTCTTTAGATTTCATTTTTCTGAAACAGTATTCTTTAGCCCATATGGAGCTGCTCTTCACTTTCTGACATCTCCCACCCTTCTGTGGAAAGAGAATGGGAGCAATGAAAACTAAACACTGATAGAACCAAAAACTAGTGCTCATGCTTCATCTTCACCCCCACATTTCATGTGCAAAATCTCACGTAGCATTCATCACACAAGTTAGATGTCAAATTAAGATAGTTAAGGACCACAAAAATTTACACAACTAGATACCCATACAACACAATAAATGCAGCTTCTCTCCCTGTTTACCTATTCCCCTTCTCTATCAACTCCATGAAAAAGCAGGACTATATTTCAAATCATTAAATAAAACAAACTACAAATGAGGTAACATCCAACCCGCACAGCATCCTAAGAGCAAGCCAGCACCAACAATTGAGAGTCCTAAAGCAAATGCAACAGCATACGTTGTAACACTTTCACTTGTTGGTCTTTGTCGTTTGGTTTTAAGCAACTTCTGCCTTCTCTTCCTCAGCTTTCTTCCTTCACAAGTAATCCATGGAAGTGCCGCAGGCAATAGAGTTGAGAGTGGCTGGTCCTTATTCTTGATTTGAGCGAGCAATGTTTCCAGCTGCAGCAACCTAAACCATTGCTTATACGCAAAAAGTTGCGATGCCTGCTTAAAAATGAGTCTGACAACTTGCTCTTTCTCAGCATATGCTTGTTTTGCCGCGCCTTCTGCTTCTCTCGCTCGTGTTTGAGAATGGCACAATGCTTCCATTAGTTGAGCTTTGCCCGGATCCCCCTCAAAAGCTTGTTGCTCCTCTGTGGTATCCTTATGCACGGTCGTGTAACTGTTACGAAGTTGCAAGTCCAAACATGGTAATATTAGCATCCATGAAAACCTGGAAAATGCCTAAGTTGGACCCTACTAACAGAAAGACTTGTACTAGAAAATAATAATGCATTTGTTTTTTTACAGATTTTGGCAAGTGAATTCAGACTACTTAAAACTCAAAAGGCAAGGCAAAATTCCAGTATTTACAGCCAGATAATATTCTTTTACCTGGAAGGATTTTCAGATGCACAACGTGAGAACTTCTCATCAGCTGACGCGCCTTGTTTTCCATGCACCAGTCGTGAATCCAAACTCTCTTGAGCATGAGTAGTCAAGTTGGACAGGCCACAGGACTTTGTCTCCCAGTTAACACATGATGTCCTTGTTTTTTCATCACCAATGCTATCACATGGATGTCTTCTTACATACTTCCTCCGAGGTGGAGGAAGATCACAATTTTCTATATTGTCGAGTGATCTCATCAAAACAAAGGAAGCTAACTCATCTCTATCTGTAGTTTGCCACCATGGCTCAGCCTTATCACCTTCAGTCCAAGAGCTATCCAAATTGAACTCATCCATTTGCTTGGAAACTGAGCAACCAACACTATCAATCTCCATTGCCTCATGTTTTCCTGTCATATCCATAAGTTGCACAAATGGCTGAGATTTTTCACCAGATCCCTCTAGCATTTCATCCTTGGTAGCTTTCTTCATCATATCAACCCGTGAATCATAGTCCACATGATAAAATGAATCATACTCCTCATCACCAAAGCAACTAAAATCTTCGCATATTTCATCTTCATCACTGGTTTTCAACATCTCTGGTTCATCATCTAGTGCACTTGATTGCTGATGCAATGTGCTCTTTTGATGCCCATAGTTAGTTTGCATCTGCAACCACCATCTCGAATCAGGAGATTGATGAGAAAATGAAGATTTCCGGTTAAAAGGCATGACATTAACAGCAGCATTGGCTGAGTCATCTGCTACATTAGCTGGTTCTGCATCAGCCAATTTAGATGATGCACATGAAGGTTGGCAACATGCTAATTTGGGAGCTCTTTTTGCGTCTTCTTGGACAAAACAACGATTAGCAGTTCTCTGCCACACAGCCCTGACCTCTGCTGCTGCCATCACTTGCCTAAGATTTCTTCATAATGACTACCTTGAATGGGAAAAGATGTTAAGAGTTAAACAACTTCAGAACTCAGGAGAGATATTTACTCCACACAGCAACACATAAACCATGAAATGATGAAATCACTTAAAATGGATGAAACTGGTTCACAATTAGATGGTCTTGTACCAACATAGTCAAAACAGATCAATAACACAAGGATGATTGTGTTCCAGCAGCAGCAAGAACGATCCCCCTCTCTTCAAAGAAAGATAAGGTGAATGCTTGCACCACAACTACTAGAAACAACCATTCCAACGTGCTTCAGCAAATAATACTGTATTCTGCCTCGAGTTTATCATCAAAGGGAGGATAACAATTAGATTCCATGGTAGTAATTTAGTAACAGTGAGGTCTCAAAACAATCTTCAGCTGCAAGATTGTGGAGGAGCAGTTGCCAATTATAATCTAAAAAGTTAAAAATAAGGGAGTATTAGATGCAAATAATTGTTTTGGTACCTAACTATTATTAAATTGGATTTTAGGATCTAACTGTGATCCCTCCAGTCCCCACCAAAAAAAAAAAAAAACAAAGGAAAATGGAGGAGGAGATCATCTGAAACTGCAATGGTCGAGTCCACTGCAAAACAAGGCCTCAATTTTCATGATAGTTATTATGGAGTCAAATTTTAAATTCCTCATGTACTCCACTGATAATGGCACTGAGAACGTATGACCAAGAAATTGGGTATATCTGGTCGAAGTGAGCAACAGAACCATGGACAAGAAAATGCACAAACCAGATAAAATAGCACACAGTTGCATTAAAGATAACATATTATTCATTCGACATATATATTTGCAATCAGTTAAAGAAGCCCAAAACGTCCAACATACACTGAATAGTATGACAAGGATGAAACATGCCTATACTGCAAGGAAAAGACAGAAAACAGAGGACCACAGAGAAGGATCGAGAGGACGTACCCAGAGCGCAATATGCAGACAGTGGAAGAAAACTAAAGGAAGGCAGCGAACTGGGGAAGACTAATATAGATGCGAAAGATGAGAATCGAATAGGGATCCAAATGAATCATCACAGTGAAAGAAAGAAGATGAAGATGACGAAGATGACGCTCATCAGAAGAGGCCAAGAATTGTGTGCTTTTTTCTGTGTTCTCGTTATCATTCTTTGGCGTCGGTTTTCAGAGGCTTTTTTTCTGCTTTTGCGTCGTCGAAGGGACAAGACCGCTCAAGTTGATGAACGACACGACGTCGTTTATATGCCGTCCTCATCATCTCTCCGTCAAAAAAGTTAGGCACTTCACAGGGACCCACAAGTTTGATGAGATCTCCAAAGTGTGACGCGTGGCAATTGCATGGAAATCTGACGGCTGTCCACTGATTCTCTAAAGATAAGAACTTTATCACTACAGTATGAAAAAAAATCCAATATCCCCAACGACACGCCATCGCCCTAGGACAATACGAGAGAGGATCGATCAGCCACTGATTTTATAATTCTAGTCATGTCTTTTTTTTGGCCGGAGTCATATTTTTATATTAATAAAATAAAATTTACTTCTATAATAATACCTCCGGTCTTTAATATAAAATACTGTTTGACTTTTATTTTGGTGCTAAATATAAGACCATAATCTATTTTGTCTCTTATATTTATATATATTTTTTTCAAAATAGTCCTTCTAACAATGATAATTCTGGTTATTATATTTGATTAGCGAGGATATTTTAAAAAAGACAACACCTATTTAGAACAAATAATTAATTCAATTTATTTTTTTAATTTTTTCAAATTAGTCAACTGGCTCTTATAATTAAAATTAGAAGTAATAGTATTTCAGAAACGATTCATTCTCTAACAGCTAACTTAATAAGTTGGAATTCGTACATGGGATGGGATAGGTTGACAAGCAATAAAAGTGGAATAAAATCTTCTATAATCATATAGTCAAAAACTCTGGGGAGTGGAAATAATGCGAGGTATAAAAAACTATTTGATTTTGTCTATTTTTCCTATTTTTTAAGTGTGTCGATAATATACAATAAAACATGAGATGAAAAATAAAATAATAAAATTAAGAAGAGGCTAAAGTGAGTGAAAACGTGAGCTCGAGAGTTTGATAACCAGGGTGTGCCCATGGTTTTTATGTTGGTGGGTCACAAATCATAATGACTCGACTTGGCAAAAAGAGTAGGGAAAGGGGCACGTTTCATGGTTTTGGTTGGTAAGTAGACTTGAATTTGCAATTAAAAGCTTTAATTTCTTGGGGAAGCAAGTAAAATTATAGAGTAAAAGAGAGACTTCTACAACTTTAGGTGTAATAGTATAATAATAATAATGGTTGTTACTTGCTCCCCATGATTTCCCGTTAATCTGTGGGGCTCCTAAATCCACATGGGAATCATTTTAGATTTTCCTTTGAAGCAGCTATAACTCATCAACGGGTTATTAGCCTTGTTTTAATTATTTTTATTTATGTCTTGGTTTCTAAAATTTACCCACGTATTTTGGGCTCTAAACGAAAAATTTTGAGACCCCAATAATTAAAACCAGCCTTGTTTGATTTCATAATTACTTTTTTTTAAAAAAAAATCTTTTATGTTGTATAAGACAAAATTTTTTTATATCCTCATGTGAAATTACTTAAAATAAATTAATTCAACACGCTGAGAGAAAAATTAGAGCAAATGTTAAGGAACTAGTTTCAGTACTCATTACTTTTATAAGCACTTTAAGTTCATCAGATCTGAATCATCTAGATCTCATTTAAACAGTTTATATTTTAAAATTTTAAATTAATTATTTTTAAATAAAAAATTATTTTTTGAAAAAATGATAATTAACATATTATCTTTATTTTATATTTTATACACATTAAAATAATTATTTTAAATAAGTAAAAAATAAAATCTGGTCCATCTAAATAAAATCTAAATGATTTAAATATAATGAATTTAGGACACGCTTCGGCGATATTAAGTTCCGGATCTCTCTCATTCATTCCCACGTATTAGCTGGGCTTGGGCTTAAACTACTTGGCCCAATAATAATTCGACAAATAACAACTTCACGAACACTACATATCAATAGATATTCGCCGCAGACTGTTATAATGACCAATAAAAAATGTTAAAAAAAATTAATTTTATAATTTATTAGTCTCTCCCCTCCTAATATGAGATTCACTTTATTTTACAGAACAAATTTTATATTTAGAACATGCCGAGTATTATATATATTCTTCTGATTCTTAATATATGATCTAATTATTAAATTAATTTTGATTCTAAATATAATATTTATTTTTTATATAAGACCTATTAATACTTTCTCAACTATAATTAAATAAGTGAGTGAGAAAAAATATTAAAAAAAGATGATTATGTTATTTTAAGAAAAATATGTTATATTTATTATAATTAACTAACTTATCTAATTTTTTTTAATCTAATCAAATTTATTAAATAAGTTTTATATTAAGAAAAAAAAGTATATCTATGTGTGTATGTATGTATATGGTGATTGATAGTAACAGTCGGTGATGGGGTCGGAGGTTCTTTCTTTGCTGTGTGATTCCCACACAATCTGTCTTGAATTAATTAATTAATTAATTGCCACCGACTTCACGTGGCTTCATGCTTCTGGTGAAGGAAAAAACAACGTGGCTTCACGCTGGCTGACCCCCCTGATATTGCTGACTCAGCTCCAACGGTCATTTAGAGAACGGAGATTTTTTCCTTTTGACGCGCAAGGAAGAGGCTCAGTTCCGCCTCCAACGGTCACTTTGATTGGAGAATGAAGGTAATGAAAAATGGTTTTATACAGCTAAGTCGGTTTTACTCCTTCCCATATTTCTCCATCAATATTAGCCTACTCCTTTCATCTTTTCCCGTTCCCAAATAACGCCGATCCGGTGCTGTTTCCTTTTCGATCGCTTCTTCTTTGATTCCTTCGTTCCAAATCCAAATTCATTCAATCAATACTTTTCCGAACCCATCACCTTTCTCTCGATCCCCACATGGACAACAACGGTGGCTCTACCATAGCTTGCGACAAACTGGATCGAGTGGCTTCCTGGTTCGGCAGCAACGTGGCTTCCGCCTTCTTCGCCTCCTTGGAGCGATGCTCCTGCATCAACCTCAGCACCACCGACAACGATGAAGACGAGGATGCCCACGACCGCCCTCTTACCTTCTCCAAGTCGGTTCTCCATATTGGATCAGAGATCGATGCCAAACCTTTCATAGATTCCTCCAAGCTTCCTTGATTATAATGCACGGACTTCTTCTACATGTTTATAATCTTCTGGGGGTTTGTCAAAGTTTTCTGCCCCCCCCCTCAACAAACAACTCGATAATTTTTTTTTGTATAGCTTGTGTTTTTTTTTTTTTAACGCTGTTTATGATTTTCACCATGTTAACTTGTTGAATATGTGATGAAATATAAATGATTTTGTTGTTTGCATCGACATTGTACAATAGACTAGTTTTGCCATTCTTTCTCTTGTGTCTGGCAGTAGGGGGAGATAGAGGCTGATTACCTATTGTGCTACGTTTCAGATTTTGTGAAATCATGCTGGTTGTACACTGTTTGGAATTTAAATGATTCTGCCTTGTCTTCTTATGCATAATTTTTACTGCTAGTTTTATCTCGCTGCTCCCCATGGGCGTTTCTCTCATCTTCCTTCTATGGAGAATAGAGATATATTAATCCGCAGCTGAGGAAGGGGAGGATTGTGGCATTAGAGTTTTTAAACATTTTGCTAGAGAACGCTGGGGCAGTATTCAGGACTATTGAAAGGTCTCATTTATTTTTTGACAAGTCGGAACAACAGTGAAGGGTTTCAATGTTTCATTACTTTCTAGTCTTGTTACTTTCTTTTGTTTTGCTTGACGAGAATTTTCCTGGGAAAGCTTTTAATGTGACTGTTTTTATTATGTGGGAAAAGAATGTACCTTGGTCTAATTTTGTTGATACGCTCCATGTAGTTCTGCATTTAACTTAATTTTGAATGTGTTAAACATCACTTCGTTGTCTGGAAGTTCTGCTGAATAGATGTTACTTCCATAGGTGTATTAAACAATTTGAAATGGTATCATGATCGAATTGTGGATGGTCATTGGAAAAGAGTATGATTCTACATTTGTACTAGGCGTCTTCTTTATTAAACTCCAACTTTCTATGCATAATTAAGTAAATGTCATATGCTGGTAGCAATAGTTTGTTAATCTAAAGAGAAGCGCGGGAATTTAAATCTAAAACCTTGTAGTTCAGTTTTCTTTGATTAGACTTTATTTGGTCTGAGGGTATTCTGCTCTGCAGATTCTCTGTGGCCTAAGGATTTTCATTTGAGCATTCAAATAGAAATAATCTCCGTCCAGAGTTGTTTTTAAACTACAACCATACATTTGAAGCCACTCAACTATGGTGGAGTGGTGGTCGCCAATGTCTAATATAATATTTGAAGCCTTAAAGTAGCTTGGTGCAAGTATTTCCATTGTGTTTTTGTTGACATGTGGATCCTAGTCTCACATTCTCTCCTTTTTATAGAGCTTGCGATAGAGATCTAAATGCGAGCGACATATTATCTTTGACATCCTGAATTTTTTAATAGATATTTATGCAGTTTTCCACTGCCAATATGGGTAATCACCCGCGACACTCTGATCAGAAAATTGGGGATTTTGTTTGGCTCTTCTATAATTCCAAATTTATGGACTTCCAGAGTTCAGGTGTCAGCAACACTGTTCATGATCCTGCTTCTTTCCCTTTCTGGAATAAGCAATCTTGACTTGTTAGAGGCTGTTGGAATGCTGTGACAAGACGGTAAATTTACGTCTGCTTTCCTTAAAAATTTAATAATCTTTATTTCATTTACAAGGTGCAACTTGAAAGCTGCCTTTGTCCTCCTTATGTCGTTTCTTCAGCGTCTAGTTGATCATAAAAGTTTGAGCCTGCCCGGGCCTGTTTTAGGCAGGCCTAAAACAGGCAAATTTCCAGCAGTCTTGGGCTGGCCCACTGGGTTGCGGCTCACTTGCTTACCCTACTTATCACTGTTCTTTGAATAGCATAGAGCTTCCGTGTGGAAATAACTTTTTCTGGGCATCTCCGTTGCTCCCTTCCAGCCAGTTTCCCGACATTCAAAGGGATCGCTTGCCTTTTCTTTCTCAATATTCAATGTATATCTTTTGGGATCAGTGTGCTTTGACCCATGATTTCCTACTGATTTGTCTTTATTATTTATTAGGAGAGTGATGAATGTGTTTGCATCATTTATATCGGTTCAGGGCTTCAAATAATTTATGCCCTTGATCGCCTTCTCACACGATCCAAGTTGGTTCCCCATGTTAGATCAGAGAACGATGGTAAACTTAGATTCGCTAGGCTTCCCTGATGTTGATGATGCATAAACATTTTCATGATTATCATCATCTGGGGGTTTGTCAAGTTTTTTCTTGTTTCTTTATTCGATAAATTTCTTTTGTACAGTGTCCATTTTATATTATGTTTTTCCCTCCTGTTTATGATTTTCACTCTATTTATGGTTGTTATTGACAATCACAAATGCATCATGTTTTATTTTTTGATTCGTCAGAGTAGTTGCATTAGTGAGAGAAAAGAACTTGCACATTCTTTTCCCGCCTCTGCCCTTATGAACATCATGGAGGTAGATATATTGCAAGAAAAAGATCATTCTTTTCTTGGATTGTCTTGAGTGAATAGTAGTATAAGTGGAGGAAGAGAACTTGCACATTCTCTGCTGCCTTTGCCCTTGTGAAAATTATTGAACTTAAATAAATTCAATTAGGTTTTCTCTTTCTTGCAAGAAAAAGGTTATTCTTTCTCTGGATTGTGTTGAGTGAAATTGTTTGGGATTTCTAGTTCCAATTAATCCTTTTATTGTTGGTTACTTTTCCCAACAGTCTATAGATCCATAATTGTTATTACGTTATGAAACAGATTATTGACCGATGAAACATTCTTAAAGGTTTAAAGAAATAGAGTTACGCTTGAACTAATAATTATAATTTTTGACCTAGTGGTTGCTTACTCTATCCCAAAAACTAGTATGGGATTTTGCATCCCATACTACCCAAGTCCTCATCCTACTGGTCAAAACCCTCTATGGGAGTCCATCTCAAAGCTGCCAACAACCTGACTCTAATACCCAATTGATAGATACCTAAATGAGATGGGAAGCCTTATCCCAAAAGTTAGCCGTTGGGATGGGAGAATCAATCTATTTAAATATCTTATTGAGCATCCCATTCTACTCAATGTGGAACTTAGCCCATAGTACCAAGTCCCTGTCAAAATCCTATAAAATGTCCTAAAAATTTGTTTACGCTTACATTCTATCAATCTCTCCTGAGTCAATGGGTTTAACATCCCATCTTATGGTACCAGTAATTGGGGGAGATTGCTGAAAAAAGTTTGGTTAATGACTGTGATCAATATTGAATGTATTAATTAAATCTCATAAATATAATCAAATAAGTTTAGATAAAAGTGGGTGTATGACTGTATGATGACTGGATGAGAGACCTATTTGGTGTTTGTGGTATGTTTAATACGGGGGCTAGTTTATGTAATTAATAATGAACTCAAACTTTTTGTAGATAGAATTTGTTAGGATGTGAAGTGTAAGCATGTAATGAGAGAACTGGGAGCCTAGGACTTTAAGTCAATAGGTGCGAGATGACTTGATCTAAAAAGTAATATTTTTTTAAAAAAATAAGCCAGTAATTAAACATAATTATACTAGGCCTAAAAGGATAATAACACAAGAAGAATGAACGCCTTTTTAATTTTGGAAAATTATGTACGCAAATTGTAAAGATAAATAAGAATTCAAAGGATCTAAACCTATGTTGGCAAAAAGAAAATCAAAACTTATTTTTATACTTCAAAGTTTAAACCTAGTACTTTAATATCATTAAAAAATATCAAATATTGCATGCACACTGAAACAACACGATAGCAATGTATTTATTTTATTGTGAACGTGGTAAGAATTCTTCTTCTTTTTTCCCCAACCGCAGTAAGAATTCTTTTACGTGATCATTTCATAAGAATCAGTCAACAACGAACTAATCTGATGGTCTATCCCATGAGACAATCCTATACATTAGAATGACCAAGTCATCAGAATCCTAAAGCCCTGTTCCCATTTTAATTAATTTCTTGGCCCCTGGTTTGGCTTTTATGTACATTCAAATTCAAGTTTTCTTTTCTGGGGAATATATAATTACGATGGAGAATGGGTTTGATAAAATAATTGTGATTTCTGACTTAGTAGGATTCTTTTTTCTTTTTTCTGCCACTGACTTGGTGGGATTCACATGGCACACCGCACGGTGGCTATAATTACATTGTTGTTTTCTGCAGCGGGGAAGTATACTTTGAAATTTGAATCAAAGTTTATTCGTACATTGGAATTTTTTTTTTTTACCAGCTTCGTACCTTGGCATTGGATCCAAGAAACGAAGGCAATGGTTATGTTTTGCGGGTCATCTGTCTTTTGCATGTGATTACCATCTCTCACCATTAGCATCTTTTAAGAAATGGCAAGAATAGTTAAAATTCACAAGGGAAAAAAACTTAAAATATATAATGATTAATGCTCCAAATAATAAACTGTATTGAAAAATGTTCCAAATAATATAGTATATCCTACTTATAAACTTAATAAACGTGCAATTTTTTTTTTTGGGAAAAAAGGATAATATGCAAAATTTATATAAGAAAATGTGCCACCATTTCATTTGTCCATTTACACACAATACGCACACTCTTATAATTTATCATCAGCAAAAATAAATGTTAATGAAGTAACTTTCTCCCCTCTATAAATTTATTCCTCGGGAAATCTTGTCTCGTTTGCCTATCTGTCTTAGACATTCCTTATTGATTTTAATTTCAATTAAATAATATACGTAAATTATAAGTTAACGATTTCACCTTCAAATTAACAAAGTAGGATATAATTAAGTCAAACATTTGAGTCATCGATCTGGACTAGCAAGCTGGTCAAGTACACCTCTTAGTCAAGAGTAATTAACGAGTAAGGAAAAAAAACTAGAAAATCTTCTTGGCTATTATATGTTTTCATACTTTCGTATTTATACTTGAATATGGATTTGAAAATATCAATAAAAAATAATCGTAAAGTATTACTCTAATATTTTATTTATGTAAGTTATTAAAATAATTTAACATTTTATAATATGATAATATGTAACACATATAGCACAACTGATCTCACACATTTCATGGTTCAATTTTCCATAGTATGTTCTTATATGTATATCCAAATATTGTACTCCTCCAGTCCTAATTATAAGACCCAATTGACTTATTTGAGGAGATTAAAGAAGTAAGTTAAGTTGGTTATTTATAATAAATAAGTGTTGTTATTCCTAAAATATCCTTGCTAATTAAGTATATTGGCTAAAACTATCATTATTAGAAGGATTATCTTGGAAAAAAATGTAAATATAAGAGAGAAAATGGATTGGGTCTTATAATTAGGACCAAATAAAAAGTCAAATTGGGTCTTATAATAAGGACCGGAGGAGTATTCAATATGAGACTCAATAACGCAATTAATTCATTTGCTTAGGCGACAAATAACATATATAGAGTTATTAATTCTTGGACATATATAGTTTGTGCTTAAATAATTTATAAATATAAATAGAACTAAGTGCTTGTAATCACAACCTTATAAAGATCTGAAGAGTCATGTATAAACAACGGGAGAGCGACACTCAGGTATAACAATGATATTTACATTAATTATGTTGTAATTAAAGATAATTATTTGTTGATGAGGGATAAAAATATTGACTAATGTACATGATGGCACGAAACTCATAAGTCATATCATATATATACGCATATTTGGGTCGGTGAGGAAGAAATATCCAACTCATTTTGACTCTCTTGTTTCTTCCTTTAGTTGCTTTCAATTTTGGATCTTTCTCTCATCTTAGATAATATAATTCATTAATAAAGTAAATCATGATTCACTATTATAGTAAATACTTTTTATACCAATTAACAAAGGCTTTTCAATTTAGTTTTAAAATCGGGGTATAGTACTTTCTACACGGTTCAGCAGATGTAGAAAGTTAAAAAATATATATATAAAAAAAAGAAAGTTAAATAAAAATTTCATAAAAAAAGAAAGTTGAAAAAAAAAGATGCAATTTTACTTCTAATCTTATTTCTTATATTTACTAAAAGAACAAGATTAAAATTGCACCCAAAAAAATCAGCAGAAAAATTACACCTGAAAAATAAAATCATAAATAAAATTGCACATTTATCTTTAAAAGAATTGAAAAAAAGCTAATTGTTAATTTAGTCGGTTTAGAAAATAATATTATAGTGGCCATAATTCGTTATCATATTTTCATGACAATATAGGTTTGGGGGTTTGGTATGAATATATTATTAATATAAATGTAATTAATTAATTATAGACAATGTGTGATTGATTATTTAATTTATACCACACAAAGTTGTTTACGTAATTAAGACAACCACAAAAGGAAGTTACAGTTGGCATAATATGATATGCTAATTGCTTCATTTTTTGCTGGATTATTCAATTGCTTCCAAACAAAACCAAGGTGTGTGAAATTTGCCGAACTTAATTATAAACAAGAATCTGAAAAAAATTAGGAACCCAAAGTTGTTGAGGGAAAAGGAAAACTCTCTAGCAGTCAACCAAAATTTAGTACTTAGAATTAATTTTATCATAAAAATAAACTTGTTTTTGAATTTAAAGTAATCATCATTCAAATGAAAAAAAAAAACAATCTATCAGACGTCGCAAGCATGACGATATAATTATGAAATGGAACACAATATTATTTAACTATATATATTCATTGTAATGATGTTTTTGAATTTTGACTATATTTAGTGCGTAGAAGTTTCTGACACGTGAGCCACATTTACCATCTATACTTTTTTGGTTAGAAAACTTAGCTTTTGAAAATTTGAACTCTCCGTTGTTATATAGTACACCTCCGGTTCTTATTATAAGATTCTATTTGACTTTTTATTTGGTCCTAATTATAAAACCCCAATCCATTTTGTCTCTTATATTTATGTATTTTTTTTCCAAGATAATCTTTCTAATAATGATAGTTTTAGCCAATATACTTAATTAGCAAGGATATTTTAGGAATGACAACACTTATTTATTATAAATAACCAACTTAACTTACTTCCTTAATCTCCTCAAATAAGTCAACTGGGTCTTATAATTAGGACCGAAGGAGTACCTCTTATCTTAATTATAAGAACTAGTTGGCTAATTTATAATATTGTATAATATTATAAAACACTACTACCTCTGGTCCTTAATATAAGACCTTGTTTGACTTCTATTTTGGTCCTAAATATAAGATCCCAATCCACTTTGTTTCTCATATTTATACATTTTTTTCAAAGTAGCCCTTCTAATAATGATAGTTCTAGTCAATACACTTAATTAGTAAGGATATTTTAAGAAAGACAACACCTATTTAGGACAAATAACTAACTCAACTTACTTTTTTAATCTCCTTAAATTAGTCAACTGGCTCTTATAATAAGGACCGGAGGTAGTATATAAATTATGAAAATATTTATAACAATAAAATTCAACTTCTTGCCAGACAAGTTATTATACGTTTCTAACGTTTTTTTGTGTGTGTATAACATCAGTAGTTAATCGTCTTGTCCTTCTTATTTGAAATTATCTACTATAATCAATCAGCAAATTTACGTGAATTAATTTTTTGGGTTATACAAGTTAGAAGATCAATACGTACGGAACAAAAATTGGACAACCATATGTCTAGCAAAGGTGGTAAATTCTCACAATGTGACGATTTAGTATTCAAATTCCTACTATAAGAGGTATCTATGTTTAATACCTAGCTGTATTTTAAATATTATCATCTCAAACAGAACGATACCCATGCTTAGGAAAGAAAATCGATTATGTACTATCATCAAATTAAAGTCACAATTTTAGTTATTTTTAACGTAAAATAAAGATATTTTTAATGGATAATTAATTACTTTCCTATGTCACTAGTCGAGTGTAATTGTTTTTATATACCATTTTGTTCCTTAATTTGAGATATCTTCCGAAAGGAGTTCTTAATTTTAGTTGTTAGTCACCTTACATATTTGTGGGACATTAACTATTTTTCTTTCACATAATATGCACTTTGTGTGCAAATTATAAAGAAATGTCCGCCTATTAAATTTCATGATGGAGTTAATAAGAGTAATTTCAAAATTTAATTATTTTTTTTGGAAGCTTTAATAACTTGACTGATTTTAAAATTTGTTTTATACATGCGAGATAATTATAAATAGGTTATATTAAGGAATAAAGTATTTTGCAGATTGAGACAAGTAGCATTGGCGTAAGTTAAAAGCTCATCACTGTCAGAGAGTACGGGAACTTAATTTCTTAACTATTTAAAATAATCAAGTGATAATATAATTAATTAAGTAATTAATTAATTAACTAACCAATAATTAGATGAAATGACAAAGAAATGAAAAGTGATTTAAAACTTATCATTCATTGCGGATTTTTAATATCGCACATATTGTTTATTGCTAATCACACATGCCCCCCAGTCATTATCATTTGTGTAAATGACAAGAATTTTGATGGTATTGTTGAAATTATGTATGATTTAAATTTATATGAACTTAATTTTATATAAACAAAAATATTATATAGTTTGGCATAAATATTACTAAATTTATGCAGTCATATCTTTTTTCAAAGCCCATCACACAATTTTTCAAACAAATAAGAGTAAATTATATAGGCTTTCCCTAATTTTTTAAAATTTTGTTATCTTCTTTTTAGGAATTTGTATAATTCAAAATAATACAAATTATAGAAATTTATCAAATTTTATCTTAATTGCCTTTTTCCCATTTGCCTTTCTCCTTCACCTTCATTTATTCTTGTTTTGTCCCTTCAATCGAATAAAGGGAAATAATTCCAAAAATGTAAGTTAACTCTTAAAAAAAGTAAGTTGCAACTATTGTTATTATCTTTTTGCATCACGTAAACAATTAATTATTAATTTCTTTACTAATTAATTTATACGAAAACAGGCTGCCATGCCAAATTATTAATTTCTTTACAATTGTTCAGTGTTTGAGGTATTGATTAATTGGATTGATTTAATTCCATAGAAACAAATGTAAATTTTTTTAAAAAAATTATGGTATACATGTTTTTAAAATTCTGGTTTTATTTACTTGAAATGTCAAGTTGCATAAATATATTAAAGAGTGGTTGGGAAATTATGACAATCGCTTTTCCAACGCTTGTTTTTTTGTGTATAAGAAAGGTAGGTAGGTAATAGCTCACTAGCGTTGACATCAAACTTCCTATTAACAATATACTTAATTTAAAAATATACCAAACTATTAATAAATACACAAGTAATTGTGTCGATAAACTAATAAATGAGAATTAAGTATCCTATTCGCTTATGATTAACCAAATAATTGGAGAATGTTTATTAAATCGAAAGATAAACTTATCCAAAATATATAGCAACTAATTAAAGTCAAGAAGAGTGTGTATTGCTACGAAGAAGGAGATAAGTTTAACGCTTAGTAGTTGATAAGCATCGATTAGTTTGAAATGAAGTAGAGCACATTTTCTCCCTTAATTAAGAGGGAAGTTAGGAGTTGTTTGTACCTGTCAATGAGATTTTATTTTTATTATTTGTGAACTCCAAACATCCACCATATTTTTTCCCCAACAAAATAATATCTTCCCTTCTTTTTGTATGTAAAATACCTGAAATGGGAGTGTAGAAGTCAATGGTCTTGTTACTGTAGTAACTTAGCAGAGACTATGCAGGTTCGATTGTACTTATAATTCCCAGTTGATGTTATATATGAAAGTAAAAATCTCTCTCATACTACTAAGACTTAGCTTTATTGTTGAGAAGACGAGTAAAATCTTTGAAAATTTTTTGAAGTTAATTGCCATTTCGTATTACATGGAATTGATGGTCCCGTGTGCTTCCTAAAAGGAACTAATGATCTCATATTATATAGATCACTTGGTAAGTTATTGACTTTTTTTTTGATATTACCCCTACTACAATTTACTGAGAGGAGATTTAAAACAATCTGATGTAACATTTCTCTCTCTTTATATGTTTTTTTTTAGTGGGCAAAGTTGAATTTTTTAACAAAACTGTGGTGAGATGTTTCTCCAGTCTTTAATATAAAACCTAATTATTGAGTTAATCTTGATACTAAATATAAAACTTATTTTTATATTTATCAATTTTTTTAATTTATCTCATTGATACTCCCTAAATCAAAATCAAATAGAAGGAGGAAGAATATTAAGAAAAATGATTATGATATTTTAGAAAAAACGTGTCATATGTCTTATAATTAACTAACTTACCTAATTTTTTTAATTTAATAAAATTAATTAAATAGATCTTATATTTAGGATTGAAGGAGTAATAAAGAAGACAGGAGAGGCAATGTATAGTTAGAGAAATAGGGGGAAAGCTAGAGAGAGTAAACAAAACTATATATGACCAAAACACGCGTCGTTTTCAGTTAAGCCCACAAAAGATGTGTTAATCAATAGATGGCAAAAGAGAGATGTGATCAATATTTACACGCAAATTAAAGAGCTAGGTCAAAAATTCTTATTCCTAATAATATAATCTTGTATTCTAAACACGTATATTAACAAAATAATCTTCATTATTATTATCAGACAAACAAAGATTGAGCAAAAGAATCCAATTCCCCTTGCTTTTCGTCACTAATATCATCCTTTAAGAGCTGCAAATACTCCTCGTACAGCCTCTCCAGTGACTCGCATTCCATTTCATTATTATTAATATTTTCTTCTGATATTGAGCCGTTGACTCTCTCAATATTTTGACCTTCCTCCGCAAAGAAACCAAACACGTCATTTTCACCCCATGGCTCATAACTCATCACATCCATCATATCTTGCTTCTGCACTAGTTCTTGGCTTGAAGATCCACTTCCTGAAGTACAAGAACCGTTCTTGGAATCTTCGTCGTTCCTGCTTATACGCAGAGCCCTAACCCTAATTGGTTTCGGAAGATATATCTTTGTCTTCTTCTCTTCCTCCTCCTCATTATTGTCACTGTTGGATTTGTCCTTACTGTTATTTTTCGCGGGCTTCTTCTTTTTCTTCTTTTTCGTCTTGTCGGCGTTGTCTCTGGGTTGATGATCAGGTCCTAACTGCTGCGCTTTGACTCTTTTGCTGAGATGAGTGTTCCAGTAGTTCTTGATTTCGTTATCTGTTCGTCCTGGTAACCGGCCGGCGATGAGAGACCACCGGTTTCCGATCAGAGAATGCATTCTGATGATGAGGTCATCTTCCTCCGGACTTATGTTTCCTCTCTTTATGTCTGGTCTCAGATAGTTCATCCATCTCAGCCTGCAACTTTTCCCGCATCTCAAAAGCCCTGTAACATAAGAAACATTCCCAGAAAATTTCAAAATTACAGGAAATTGATCGAGGAGAGAGAAGATTATTCAAGCAGACACATGATGGATCCATAAAGTGGCTAATTGAGTCAAACATGTACTACACATAAATATAATACTAATTCTTTTAGCGAGATCTTTAAAATATTAATGCGTTCACTTTCATTATTGATTTGGCCGCTTGTAAATAAGATATGTTAGAATCAATCCTGGCAACAATGATCCCGTAAACTAAAGTCCGAAGTCATCATACATGTCTATAAAATAGAAGCACGTTCAAGCGTTTTTAACGGAAACCAAAATGAAGGAAACTTTCAAGCGAAGAAAATAAAGAAACTGAGAGAGATTCTCCTGGACAGAAAATGCAGAATTGATAACGAGAGAGAGAATGAAAGAAACATTGAAAACAAGTGAATTGAAACCTAACATGGATGGATGATGGATCATCTACAAACTGGAAATCCAAAATCTGCAGGGAAAATTATTAAAGCAGAAGATGAATATACCAGCTTTTTTAGGAAGAGATTTCCATTGACCCTCGCCATGAGCTTGAATATACTTAGTGAGCAATGCATCTTCTTTAGGAGTCCATGGACCTTTGTGTAACCCTACTTTTGCACAACATGGAGCTCTTCCCATCTTTCCTTTCTCTCTTATTTTCTATCACTCTTCAGTCTGATCTGCTGCCGATCTCTTTCACCGCTTTGTTCTGATAATTAATTTAGACTTTTGAGTTTGAGAGAGAGAGAGAGAGAGAGATTACTGGTTCTTAAGAAGAAGAGAGCACTAGGAATGATACATCCCCTCAACGCCTCTCGCCCTTTTAAATCCCTCAATTGGCATGACTTTTTTTTTTGGTCATGAAATTGGACAAAAACTGTTGGTTGTTGAACTTGACGACCCCTCTGGCTGGCATTCTTTATTCATTCTAACTTATTTTTTTTATATTTATTCTCTCTCAATTTGTCTCTACCTGTATTTCTAATATTATATATACTTTCTCTGGTATTCCATATGTAGTTTATACTGTTTTTATTATCATTGTTATTATTATTAGTTTAATCAAATGTTAATATTATTGTCAACATATATTAATTATTGTATCTCACGCATCATCTATCTTAATAAGCATAATTTCAAATGAAGTATGCCGCAAGCTAATTTATACTGAGTCTTTTACATATTGATATATTGATTTTGGGTGTAAATATGTTATGGTGCTCCTTATAAATATCGTAGTTTTCTTGTTGTTTTTATATTATATACTAATATTTAAAAATAATTAATTTAATTTGCTGTAAATACTAATATTTTGGCGATATGTCATCATACATAGCTTTTTGCTTTAACTAATAACTAGACATATGCGAAGGAAAGGTGTAGGCATCTGTGAGGAGAAATTAAGTATGATATAATTAGTTTTATGTATCTTTAATTTTTATGTCGCCTAGTTGCTTAGTTTTATTTAATTTTATGCTTTAATTTAAATATTTAATAATTTAATTTGTTTTAATGTGAACATCGATTAATATTATACCTAAAAGTTTGGGAGGATATTTTTTTTTCGTACGCGAAAACTCAACAACCTTTCTTATACATATCTGTTCTTCAGTATATGGCTTGTTGGTTGTTTTGTGCATATTTGTGAACGTGTACAATGTACACACACACAAGTTCTAAGTAAATGGGTCCCTTTTCATTTATTGTTGTGAGTTAACTAACTTGAAAAACATGGTCATATTATTTATAATTTATAAACTACAAGTTTATATATGTTATATATATTAATGTTAATATTAATTATAATTAATATAATCTCCATATTTGAAGAATTTAAAGACCGGGGAGGGCATAGCAAAGTAGAAATTTTCAATCAATATAATATCTATAAACATCCAAAAGTAAAAATAGTTATATAAACGGAAGAGTTATTGAATTTGAAATAAATTAAATCTCTCACCATGATGCCAAACTTTTTTTTTTACATTAATTAAACACACTTACTCAGTCACATTAATATATATATATATATATATATATATATATATTATATAGTCAGTGGGGATGCCAATGGGCATATTAAAAAAGTTTGATCTTATCATAATTTCTGCATTTGCCTATTGACACATCAAATAAAATAAAACGAGAAAAAGAAAGTTGGTGGTTCTGGTCTAACTTCTAATTAGTCAAAGGTTATTTTTTTTATTATTAATGTTTAAGATTATGCCCCACATCTATATGTAATAAACAATTAATTAATTTAATTATATACCTGATTTGCAGATTCGGGCCATAACTTTGAGATAACAATCCAACAACTAAGGACAGATAAGAAACTTTGCCTTGAACGTTGAACCAGTTATTCCCAGTCATTTAATTACATACTTGGACATGGTCTGTTTTGTTTTAGTTAAATCATATGTGATATGTCTTGTCTAATTAATTAATTAATTACCAATATTTCAGGAAAGTAATTATAAATATATTTTTTATTTTTAATTATTTTCTGGCTGCTTGGAAGGATTCACTTTGCAAATCTTTACGGAGTTCAGTTTTGAAAGGGTCTTTATATAAAACCGTGTTCGTGTAAGCACATTCTCTTTTCGGAGGAATTAAAATGGTATTATATATTAATCATGAACAAAAAGAAATCAAAGATAGTACAAAGAAAAAAATAATAATTTACATCTGTTCCTAATCAAAATTTTCCACTAAGACAAAATCAATTATAGTAAGATTATGCATTGAACACAAAGTTATTTAATATTTTTGCAGTTTAGTGGAAAGCTTTATTGTTGATATATATATATATATATATAATATGTACTCCCCTTAATATAGGATTTAAGTAATTAATTTAAAAATATTTAAAAAATTAATTAAATTAGTTACTTGTAACAATTATATATTAATTTTTTAAAATTATTCTGTTTAATTATGTGCATTTAAATTGCCTTAGTATGAAGCCTTTACAATTATAATAGGGATATTTTTTAGAAAAAATTATAAATTTAGAAAAAAATTGAATTGAGATCTTATATTTAAAAATAAATTTAACCCTCGTCTAATTTTTGTATTAATGAGCCGATCTAGTACTTTATGAACTGATGCAGTGATTTAATTTCAATCCATTTTATGGATGGGCATATAACAATAGAAAATTTTAGTAAATAAATTGTTTTGTGTGATTCTTCCTCTCTTACAAACAGCCAAATAAATAATTTGATAATTCTGTTCTGTGGAAAAAAAATAAATTAAGTGGCTTTTTTTGGGACTGAAAATTAAGCGGCTTTAAATTTGACTGCACACCTACCTGCTTGCCAAAAAATTCGGTTTTCCTGTGGGCATGCATGCCCCACCACTGTCCGGAATTTTTAAGGAAATATTACGTAAAATTACATTTCTGGACCCAAACAATATCAGTATTATCAATATCAGTTAAGTGATAATATTATCAACATTAACAGTATAAAATTTATAACAAATCACAATATAAAAATTTTAAAAAATGAACAGTATAATATTTTTGGTGAAATGAATACCATGATTTATTATAAAACTGCCTGTAGTGTAAAAAAGGCCCTACTAATTTTAAAAATTTAAACTTGTAGATATTAAACTTGAAATAAATCTCATTATTCATAGATAATTTTTACGGTCATTTTTCGTAAATCATTAACAGTGCTGCTCCTTTTTTATATTTCGGGTAATACATGGAACTTAGTATCGACTCTATATATTTAAGAAAGAAGTTATTAATTAAATTAAAAATATGCACGTACGTTTTAATTATATTATTACTAAAACGATCTTCGAATGTCATTATAAAAAATTTCTTAAGCTTAGTAGCTTACAACTTTTTTACTTTGGTAATAGTATCTTCCCTAAACTCGTAATAAACCTCATAAAACTTAGCAAAGAGTTCGATCTTTTTAAAAATAATTGTAATTAATGCACTGTTTTACCTTAATTATAATTATAAAATCTTCAAATGTATAGTAACATTAAAAAATTAGAAAAATTTTACGCAACTGGTAAACAACAATAGATAAGTAAATTTCGCGGAAGGTGTGTGAGTAAACACGATCAAGTCAAACACACTATTGAGGTCCGAGCTTTGAAGGGCCTGCAATATAATGTTAATTAGTTGCTAATTATTTCTAAATTTAGACAAAAAAAATCATTTTTTAATATTCTTCTGGTCCTTAATATAAGATCTATTTAACTAATTTGATTAGATTAAGAAAGTTAGGTAAGTTAGTTAATTTTAAGAAATATGATATGTTTTTCTTAAAATACCATAATTATTTTTCTTAATATCCTCTTTCCCTCTTCTATTTGATTATGGTTAAGGGAGTATCTATAAAGGTAATTTAGAAAAAAATTGATAAATATAAAAAATATGTCCTATATTTAGGATCAAAATCAACTCAATAATTAGGTCTTATATTAAGAATTGGAGTAGTATTAATTAATAATTAGTTCATCCCTTCTCATTAGTTGACTGAGTAAACCACCTCATACTCAACGATACTCGACAATTGAACTGAGTCAGGCACCAAGGGTTTTCTCTTTAATTAATCATATAACTAATATAATTAATAGGCAAAAAATGATCAACTTTATTGACTCAGTAGTTAGTATATAATCTATTTTTATTTATTTTATATTTAATTAACTGGACAAAAGGGAACACAAACGAGCAAAATCAAAAAATGACACTAAACATTCCGTGGTGGCCAGGGAATGTTTCAACTTTCCACAAATTAAGATTAATTGCAAGTTGTCATTAGTGAAAACGAAAAAGAAAAATATGGTCATTACTTGTACTGTACGGATATTACTCTTTCTCGACATGATATCAACTTGTAACAATTTTGAAAGTATCATGTCGAGAATTAACATCTAGCGTACAATTTTTTTTCTTTATAAGCTAGTATAAAGAGATAGTTTTGTTTGAGACATTTAAAATATTAAATGTGGATACCCTGGATTTTAAAAATTATTTTAATTTGAAATAAATTTAATAAGTTAAATGCTCTTTCTTAATTCTAGCGAAGTGATTAAAAATAATATGATTTTAGAATGAGTTCTATTTTTGGTCAGATGTCTAGGGAGGCTAAAAAGTCACTAGCTTACCCATTTTATTAGGCGTTTAATACCGTTCATCGCCAACTTTGACTATTTGCATTGCATGTAATTCCTTAGTTGGGATATTTTTGTAAGTCAAATAAGGCAGATCTTATAGATTTAAAAAAGTGTAATGTAAAATAATATTATCACAGGCAAAATTACACTTTTGTCCTTTTAACTTTATAAAAAATTTCAATTTAAGCTTTTAAATTTAGAAAGTATTTTTTTCAATCCTATAATCCTAACATCACTAGTCTAAAGTGATATTTTTCTAATTTGCATTATTCATTGTTATTTTTAAAAAGAATTTTTTGTTAGTATTTAAAATTTTAATATTTTTGTTAACTTTTTTAAGATTAGATGTAGGGCTGCACATGGGCAGGACCTTTACCCGATGCCCAGCCTGAAGAATGAACGGACAGGAAAATGCAACCCGTTGCTCAGCCTGCCCATGAAAAGTCCTAATAAGTTTGGGTTGGGCAAATACAGACTGGGCAAAGCGGGCTTCTATACCCAACAAGTCAATATACTATATTAATTAACTAATTATCTATATCCCTCTAAATAATCTAATGTAACTCTATATTAAAATTTAAACTCGGCCTTGATTTTGTTATTACTAATTAATATACTATGAAACTACTTTTTGTGGTAGCTAAGAGGAGTGGACTATGACAAAAAATATTGTTAGTATATTTTATTAAATTTAATTGTTTTTCTAGTTTCTAACTCTCAAAATCATTCAAAAATAAATAAGTATAATGAATATTGAATATTAATACAACAATGTGTTTGATTTAGAAAATAAATATGAAGTAAATAAAATATATATACATAAGATTATATATATTTTTGCGGGCAGGGCAGCATACCGTGTCCGATGCCTAGCCCTGCCCAACAGTTTGCCCAGCCCGAATATACTCAATAGTTCTTTCGGGCCATTTTTTTTAAGGACGGGTTGGGTATTTTTTTATGGGCTTGGGCGGACATAGCGGGCAACTGGACTTCATGAACACCCCTAATTAGATGACTAAAAATATACTTCATAAAATTAGGAGATCAAAATGACATGTTGTGTAAAATTAAAGAATTTAAAGCTGCATTTTTTCTTATTATTGTGGGCAAGACATAGATTTTACTTTTATATTATTATTAATTTTCTTTGTATCATTCTTTAAGTAAAAATCCTATACATATATTTATGGGAAAATAACAAAAAAGACCACGAACATTACAAGATCTCAAATTAAATATTTTTATAAAAATGTGTTATTATTTGTAACTTAATAAAATATAATAACGAATGCTGATTTAAGATTTAGTAGTTTTTAAGGTTTTTATTTGTTATTCTCTTTATATTTATTTTTGTGAAGAAAGAATCCAGACATTATACGAAAGACCGACATTAAGACGATGTTTTTGGTTTTAGCCAAACACATGCGGACGCAAAGCTTGAACTTGAAACGAAGTACAGTGTTTTGGTGTCAGATACAAAGCATTTCAAAGGCGTAGAAAAAGTTACTATTTGGTTGGTAGCAACCAATATGGATTATTTGAACTGATATTGATATTTCTTATAATAAATTACGCAAGCTTTACTTGAATTTTGGTTTAAATTATGTATATAATATTCTTTACATTTTAAACGCTATATCTGACTCCCATGATATTTTGGTATGTATTTTCAAGAGGATATTATAGCTTGAGTTAAACTTGGATTTATAAAAAAATGACTTATCGGAATTTATTTTGGTAACTATCTCAAATTTTGTGTCATATATATGAAAAATATCTAAATTTTGAAAGTGAAAACGTCTATCTAGTTTTGACTGGCAAGTCTAGGATGAACTTTTGACTCTGACCTTTATAAAGCTGTCTCGTGAATTGTGATATTGACTGCCCCAATAAAACAATAATTCATTTTGAAAAGCTGAATTTTGGGCGTCATAAATAAAATCAAATTCTATGTAATATTTTAGATATTTTCTTGTCGAAAATTATATAGCCTTGTTCTCACTAATTCACTAATTGGCTCGGTTACAAGGGAGAGAAGAACTTCCACCCACCCAAAACATGCCATTTTCAGTAACATGTACTCCTCAATTTTTAATCAAATACGTATTTAACTAATTAATTTGAATAAATTAAGGAGGTCAATTTTAACAAATTTGACATGATTTTTCTAAAATACCTCTTTATATATATAAGGTTAGATTAGATATCGATTTTTAAGTTAAATAAATAAATTAATTTTTTTAGCCAAAAAATAAATTAATGAGTTGAGAAAAATTATAAATATGATAAATAAAATAAATTAAAATTTAATATTTTTTCCGTAGAATACAGGGCAAAACGCCCCCATCAAATCATCTCATTACAGCAGTGGCCTCAGCTCAATAGGTGGCTCACCAAAAAACGGTGGCCAACCTTTCAAGCCTAAAACTGAAATTGGCTAAAAAATCTACAAAAGTATTAGCCTCTCTATAAACATGATAAACTAAAACACTATCAAAGAACAAAACATCTCTATAAATCAGTTTCAGATACTAGATTTTGCTTCTTTACTGTCAATTACTTCCTTAAGCATACAAACAGTAGCAGTAGAGTCACTTTTAACAGCAAGTTTCCTGACGTTAAGAGCCTCTGCCAACTGCAACCTTGTAAGAATGTCCCGTAGTTCTACCTTAATGGCAAGTGGCAACGCACACTCCAAGTCACCTTGCAAATCCCTTTACCCAACTACCTGTACAGTCTCTAGGAAGCCTTCCACAGCCCGCCAAGGCCCTATTCCCTTTAGAGGCTCCATCCACATTAAGTTTAACCCGCCTTACCTCTGGGGCCTTCCATCCCACGTTTTCCACCTTCTTCCTTGAACCAATGCTTGTAAACAGCCCATCACACATGCATATATCACACACATATTTATTTATTAACAGAATAGGATATGTGGGAAAGGAAAAATCAGCTTCGAAGGTATTTTTATTTCTCCCCATCCACAAATACCAACAGGTGATACCAAAAATTAGACTCTAGTCTTCCTTACAGTCCATCAGATTCCATTTAAACCACTTAAGGTTATTTCGCAACACAAAATTCGCCTCCTGCGCCTTCCCACCCAGCATCTCGGAACCACTTTAGCTCTGTCACGATTGCTTAACACATGCATCAAGTCTTCAGTAACTTGACTGCATGTGTGACAATTACCATCAGCTCTTAAAATGCGATTTCTTCTTTCCCCTGTGAGCAATCTGTTATGAGAAGCAAGCCAAAGGAAGACCTGTATTCTTCTTGGCCCTTTCCACTTCCATAAACTCCTCCAATAACTATTAACAAGACTAGATTCATTCTCAAGTTGTTTATACATATCAGACACCACATAGTCTCCTGGCCAAGAATCCCCCCATCTTATCACATCTGGCCCATTCTGAGCATCAGGGGGCATAGCAGCAACAATTTTCTTAAGATCTTCTTCAGGCAGCAGCCTCTCTAAATGTTGAGGGTCCCGTTCGCCATCTGGGTAATAAAATCTCTTACTGGTTTCTCAGCTTCAAATTCATTAACAGCATTAACACTAATGTCAATCAATTTCCTTCCTTTATCCAGCCAAACATCTCTCCAAAATCTCACAATACTTCCATATTCCCTACTTCCAGCTGACATTCCATCCCCTTCTTTATCTATACTTAGGATTAAGTTTTTATGTTTAAAACTAAAACCAACTTCTTAACTAGTTTTTATATTTAGAACCAAAATAGTACTCCTCTGATTCTTAATATAAAACCTATTTAACTAATTTGATTAGATTAAGGAAGTTAGGTGTGTTAGTTAATTATAAGAAATATGAAATTTTTTTTCTAAAACACTATAATCATCTTCCTTAATATCCTTATTCCCTTTTTTATTTGATTATAGTTGAAAGAGTATCTATAGAGATAATTTAGAAAAAATTGATAAATATGAGAAAGAGGTCTTATATTTAGAACTAAAATTAAATCAATAATTAAGTCTTATATTAAAGACTGGAGGAGTATAATATTTGCATCCCACAATTTTTAAATCAAATCACTATTTAAATCATCAAAAAAAGATTAATAGACTAAAAATCTAGACGACAATAATGAATATAATATGTTTGTGAATATAATGTGTTAGTATTTTTTTTATATAACTCATGCACTCATTATTTTCTTTATTGATAATTCAAACTCACAATCTCATATTTAATAAAGCCTTAAGAGAGATATTTAGTGTCATTTGAACTACAAGGTCCTGATTCTATATATTTTATACTTTCGTATTTAGAGATATATTTACACGAAATAATATTCTGATTGGCCGTGAGGTCTACATCTTATTTTACTAATTTTTTTCATCCCTCTAAATGGAATATCATTGTTGGATTTTGAATTTGGAATATAATCAATTGCTATTAAGGTGTACTAAACAAAACTAATTTGAAATTTTGAACTCAAACGACAATTTCTTCTTCTTCAGATTTTGATTCTGGTTTTACTGATGTAAATATGGTGCTAGTTTTCCATAACGCAGGCCCTGAGACTGCTTGGAAAGCAGTTCTCTTGCATTTAAAAAAAAAAAAACACTTTAAATTTAAGTAAATAAATTTTTATAACGGTTTTCATTAAAAAAATCATCAAGTGAAGGCATGATTATTTATTACGAAAATTAGAATCTCATTATTTGACCTTTTTTTCACTATAATCGTGAAATAAATCATTCCCTATTTAATGGTTAAAATCATCAAAACATAATTACGTATAATTATTAATCATTAAATAAGATAAGAAAATAATCGGGGATATAGTATTTGTCCCCAACTAAGTCTCCTTTATTATACACAGCATCCCCCATGCTATGAATGATCTGCTTCCATTTATATGCCGACTGTTCATGGTGGCTACTTATAGGCTGCTCATATTCGGAATAATTAGGAATGCCTGTTTATAGAATTAATTAAATAGGCTGTTTATAGAATTAATTAAATAGGCATATATAACATAATGTACCGTACTTATTCTTTAGTCAATATGCTTAGCTTAATTAGTAAGTATGGAGAATAATATGATTTATCGTTTTTTATACTCCATATTATATATATGTATATTTGAAATTGAAACTAGACTATTAGTTGACCACAAAACAAATTTGAAGCTTATTAAGAAAGTATTTTGATGTGTGGGATGAAACATGAACATAGTTAGGTTTTATTTCCAAGATTTTGTAGATGTGAATGGGATTTTCAAAATCATAAAGATTTGGACATAAAACCTAACAAAAAAAAACAATAATTACCTGACCCTACCTTACATTAACTTATCATCGCTTCATTTAATTTGATTTTGAGCACGTTTCGTTACCCGTATATTGACATATTGTAGTGGGTTTGTCCTCCATCACAATAATTTTATTGCTTCAAAATAAAAAATTGCTCCATCATTAATTTTATTTCAAGGTCTCTCTCTCTCCTAATCGTTTCCTTCAATATTACATTTGAAAAAAACAAGTGAAAAGATGCTGGCCACAGTTTCCTTAACACAAGAAAAACATTAAGATTATGTTTGGTACAGAGTATTAAAAATGAGAGATAATGATTATGATTGGAGTTGAAAATATAACATATGGTGGTTGGCATTATTCAAATATTCTCTCTCTTTCTCTCTCCCTATATAAAGAGAGATAACGAGATTTAAATCATTTTAGTTTTATCAGTTTCATTAGATTTTAATTTCTTTTATCGGACATTTAAGAGTTTGTCTTATTTCTGCATTATTGTTTACTTAAAATAAAAATGATCATAATAATTAAAAATTTACTAGAATTTCCATTGTTTAAAACCAAATCAAACGAATTAAATGTATTTTTTTCAGAACATAACAGGCTATGATTATATGTATTTGGAGGTGCCACGTGTCTTTAATACTCAAGTATTTTTAACTGATCATGTGACTAAATTGATTATTTTATTTTTTAATTTTTTGGGCTGGATTAGTCATGAAATGTCTCAAGTTTTTTGGCCCAACTTCGTGCTCGAAATCTTCCTCCATTGAAGTTAAAGTCCATATACCTCTGAATGTCGCCACCCCATAACACAACCTTCCATTGGCTGTCCTGAAGCTATCTGTGTGAAGGTGAAGAACACACAAGACACTGCTAACATGGCACGCCCATGAGCCAACTTTTAATTTTTGAGCTTGATTTTTAATATTTTTAAAATTAATTCTATATGTTATTTCCACACAATTTTGCATGTAAAAACCATTTCCAAACTCAAAATAATCAGTATCCAACTTCTTCCCTACAAACAAGAATTCAAGTATATTTTAAATTATAGCAACGTTTTCATAATTAAAACACATACGTTATTCTAAGGCAGAAAGCACTTGATTATATGAATGTTCTACATGTGTGGAGTTTGTGTGGTTGTCTATTTTTAATAGTTAGTTTCTTGACTGAAATTTTAGTATTTTTCAGATGCTAAACCCGAATAGGGATCTAATTATAAATTTGAAAAGTTTTGTGTTGAAAAAGGTAGTGATACAAAATAAGTCCAAAAATTTTGGAATATTCTAGAAAAATGAAAAATGTGTGTGTTTATAATTTTCTTTTCAAGCAAATAATTATCGATATAGGTCATGGTAATTTCTTCGGGCCAATGGTAATGATAATTTTGACAAGTTTGAATGGGCCTATTCTTAGTAGGCCTAAAGTTAGTGAGGCCCAAATCCTGAAGAAATCACGCCTTTCAATTCAATCTCCTCCGCATCTTCAAACAGAAGAGCTCTGCAATTTTTTTTTTCCGAATTTAATTTCTTAGTACCCCTTCGGTTCTTAATATAAGATATATTTAACTAATTTAATTAGATTAAAAAAGTTACTAAGTTAGTTAATTATAAAAAATATGACATATTTTTTTTCTAAAACACCATAATTATCTTCCTTAATTTCTTTCTCCCTCTTCTACTTGATTATGGTTGAGGAAGTATCCATAAGGGTAATTTAAGAAAAATTAATAAATATGAAAAATAGATATTATATTTAGAACCAAAATCAACTCAATAATTAAATCTTATATTAAGAACTAGAGGAGTATTATTATCAGCATCTGTTCACTTAACAAAACAAAACATTCGAAAAGTTGCAACGACAAAAATAATTAAAATTAATCTATATAATTGTATAATACATAACTTTTGGAAAGACCATTTATTTTACACTTCTTTTGATAAGAGGGAGATAGAGGAAAAATTTTAACGAACTTATTTTAAAAAATTAGAGAAGTAGAATTTTAAAATTTTAATAAAGAAAAGATATAAGATAAAATAGTAATAAAAATTAATTGAAAGCTTTTAATCTTTTTTTTTTAATTTTTGAAATCAAGCACCTTAAAATTTTCTTCCTCGTACGAAACTGAACATTCAATAAATTAAATCCCCAGTTAAACCTTCACTCAAATGATGATTAGTTAAGTTACCACAAAATATCTTCAATATAAGAACATGAATATGTTGGCCAAGAACAAATACATAGTTGTACAAAGGTAGTGCCGTTATGCTTCTTTAATTTTTTCCTACTTCGAATATTTAATTTTATAAGTAGTAATATTAATTAATTAACCTCCACTTACAATAAGTAAGTATTATTAAGGTCCTACAGTACAATAAATGTGCGTGTCACTCTAATTAGCTACAAATATCAAATACATAAAAAGGTTAATAGTGAAATAATTAGAATCTCCGATGTGTACATGATTACAGAAGCTTATCTAGCTTGCCACCTGAAAAGAACCAAATTATATGTAAGATTTGAACTTTTTACACTTGCCTCCTTGTATGTATATATATTCTCTGTCTAGCCCCAACGGGTAATCTCTGTCGATATTTCCCGACTTTTTATATGGAAGATTTGAACTTTTTATACATTTGAAAGTTATGAAATAATTGAAGAAAAATCCCGATTAAATTAAGGCATAAAAATTATGCATGGCATTTTCTTCGTTCTATCATAAAATTAATGACCGAATAAGGTAATGATTGCTTCTGCAATCACGCTCGCAGTAATTTCCCGACTAATGATTTAGTTTGACACGAGATTAAACTAATATAAACTGAGTTTCAAGCTTCCAAGATGCAAGAAAAAACAATCTTAATTACAGGGACGACAATAGAACAAAGCAAGTTTCACGGTACTTTTCTTTTTAGATATATGTTCCCTTTCATTTCGGTTTTATTTCTAGCCTATAATTTTGTATATATTTTCTTCCTCTTTATCTCATGTGTCCAAACAGCATAAATATTTTAAAAAAAAAACGGCATGAATATTATAGTTTCCCAGACTTGTCCTCTCCCACATTAAACAAGGTCTGGCTTTGGTTTTTTTTTTTTTTTGCTCTGAGTATCCTCTCATCCAAATGGTAAGAGACTAATCTCTCCGGATATTACCATACTGTTTGTTAGGTGCCGTAGCGGAAATATCTCTCAACAGTGTTTGTTCTATACATACTGTCCCAAAAATTGAACCTAAGTCCCTTCCACTTGAAATTGGACTAACGTTTGTTAGCACTAGCTGTGGTACTTCAAGCAATGTCTACTAGCTTGGTAGGGTTGCTACTGGTTTGAGATGAGATCCAAGTTTTGATGGGTCCTCAAGATACCGACCGTCTTTTGGGTTTACTAGTTGTCTTTTATTGTTTTGGATATTTCAGTCTTTTTTTCTTGTTTTCTTTGGGCTCTGTTCAAATTAACCGCATGTGACTGGTTGGTTTTTTCTTTGTAATTGTTTTATTTTGTTTAAATAAAATTGACTTTTGCTCCCCAAAAAAAAGAACCATGAATCTTCTAGTTTCTCATCCTTGTCCTCTCCCACATTAAAAGAACAAGAAAAAAAGTCATAAAGATTAAATAATATTTTATAAACTACTTAAATCCATCATTATTAAATTATATTAAAAAATTACTGAATTTAAGTGAAGATAACTATCAAACTAATTTTTTTATTCTCGAGTATCGACCCTACACTTTTAGTTAAGGAGTATTACATTATTTGACCCAACTATCAAATATTTAACTTTTTTTAACTCGAATACTTGTTAAGTTAGAAAAAATTAACATTTAGTCTCCGCCTTTTTTCTCAATTTTTTTTTAATTTTTTAATTTTGATTCACAGCAACTTAATTCTTGTATAGAGTTTGTTGAGTTAAAGAATGATGGGAATCGTGTTAGCTATTTCGAATAAAAATTTTATAAAGGCTACTTTGTTTTGACTTAAGAAATTACAAGGATCGAATTAATTTGTCAAAACAAAGTAGCCTTTATACAAGAGTACTGCCGATTTAATTTTATAATAAGGAATGGAGGTAGTATCTTCTAAAAGAGAATTGAGGTTAATTAAAAGGCGAAGAGCCAACGATATCTAAATCAGAGCGTCACTGAGATTCTGAGTGTCATTGGTTGATGTTCTTTTCACATCCCCACCCTCCCAATAACCCCATAAATCCAAACACTACAAGACACCCCGCGCTCTTTCTTCCTCACCTTCCTTCCCCACAATTTTCATCTTCTGTTTTTCTTCAAAATAGGGTTTTTCATAATACTCCATATAAATTGGAGTATTGTTTTCAGAGAATTACTATGATGTTTTAAAAAAAAAAAGACTGTAATCACCGAAAATTTCACAACAAGCAGGTAATACATGGAGTAATGATAATTTTTGAAATAAAAAATAACAACAGATACATGCAACTCATTGTTGAGATTTTTTTAGTATGGTCACATTCACCCCATACTAATTTTTTTGTATTGCTTATCATTTGTAAAAACATATAGATGTATAGTTATATTTAGCTGGTTTAAACTCACAACCTTCTGCTTCTAGAAATAATATAAAACCATTGAATCAAAATTCAAATACTTCATCCGGTCCTAATTATAAGAGCTAGTTGACTAATTTGAAGAGATTAAGGAAATAAGTTAAGTTAGTTATTTGTAATAAATAAGTGTTGTCTTTCCTAAAATATTCTTGCTAATCAAGTGTATTAGTTAGAACTACCATTATTAAAAGGACTACCTTGAGAAAAAATATATAAATATGGAAAATAAAATAGATTGGGATTTTATATTTAAGATCAAAATAAAAATCAAATAAGATTTTATATTAAAGATCAGAGGTAATAAGTGTTTTATTTAGAAATAGCTCTTGTTTGTTTCTTTCTTTTTCTTCCATCCCCTAACCCATTATATTAGGACCCCACCTCAATTACTTTTGTCGTTTCTTGTCGGCAACTAATATTTGCTTCAATCTTTCTCGCCCTTCTCTCCCACTTCCTCTGGAATACATATATTTATATTTCGAATTCACGCTTTGTAATAATTTAATTTCTAGGGATTGGGAATACGGACATCATTATGGCACATAAAGCAACGTTGTAGCTGATTTTAGGGTGCATATACACTTAAAGAAGCTTTCTTAGGAAAAGGCATGTTCTTCAAGGAATGCTTGCTCCTCATCATATCCCATACGTTCATTATGAAAATCGAATAAAAAATCTTCAACATGATCATTCCCAACACTATTCCTCATAATCCAATATAATTTAATTAATTCACTGATTATTCATATGGCCACCTTGGTGGCTAATTGTAAATATATAATTGAGCAATTAAAAGTAGGTTTCACCTAAAGCTTTCTGGTGCTTGCCAGGTCTCCCAAGCAATCTTGTTGGTCACCATCGAAGCATTTGACGGATTCTCCACATGAAAATTTAGGTTGGCCTTACCTGTTAAATGTGATTCACAGTTTTTTCTCATGAACTTTTTGATTAGAGATGATGGATCCATGTTTGGAAAAAATAAAACCCATAGGTAGTGAAATGAATGTGCTTGATTACGTTGTAAGCAAACCCTAGACGGGATTTAACTGGTAAATCCATTCTTCTAGTCTTATTATAACTAATTAAAAAGAGTGTGTTTTTTGTCATATTTATAGGTTACGTCAATTTCTTTTATATGAATACAATATAATTGTATCCTTCATATAATTAATTATTCATGAAAACCAGTCATTAAAATATGTATTAAATAATATTGAAAAATTATGAAATAACATTAAGATAATATGAAAAAATATGTTTAAAGTAGTTTATAAATAAGATTATTAGAGAAGCAAGGACATTACAATAGAGATCCGAGAAGGGCTTTTGAGAATGGAAGTAAAGTATGAAGCAATCAAATCCAATGCTTCTGTTTAATGAGCCTCATGTTTTATTTTCACTGCTCGTGAATGGTGCTTTAATTGATAGATCATAGAAAAAGATAGTTTGACGATTGAACACAGCCCCAGTACACACTCATTATTCCACCACTAATAAATTATTAATAAAAAGAAAAGAAAAGGAGACCTAGTAAGAGAATTGCATTTAATTAATTAAAAACAGAAAAGACAGTAAAGAGCAGCCCACATAGAAATAAATAAAGCAATAAAGCTTAAGGACTGAAACAGCGATTAATAAAGAGGCATTATTGCAAGTATAGTCAAAACGAACACATTTCTTCGCTTTCTCTTTCTCTTCCTCTTTTTCTCTCTTTTCCATAGCATCATTCATAAAGTAAAGCCAACACATAAAGCCAGCCCACAAACGAACTAAAACATTCTTTCTTGCCACAAAGCTGAGCTTCAGACAAACAGGTGAACTCTCTCTCTCTCTCTCTGTGTGTGAAGTCATCCCTTTGCTTTTCTCTTCCTTTTCTGCTCTGAATTCATATCTATGAGTTGCTCAGTACAGCCACAGGTGGGTGGATTTTAATTTTTCAGGTCTTTTCCTTCTATGCACTACCAGTTCTTCTGAGCTATATATGTTTATTCTAGATTCTAGGGTTTGTTCAAAAGCTGACACAAAAGAGAACATAAAATCGGTTTCCGCTAAGTTTTAGAGATCCTCTTGTATCTTTGATATTTTCTAGTTTCCATATCTTCAATCTGGTCCCAACCCAAATACAAAGGCACTGCCTTTTCTTTTCCTCCTCTTTAATCACCTTTTCGCCCATCAGATAAAGAGAAAATAAGGTTCTCAAAAATTTGTTATTCTATTGATCTAATTCCTTCCACAACATGATAGTATAAATATCTTTTTTAATTTGCATTTTCGATCGACTATCTTCTCAGTCTTCTATACTATGACCTCACCATGAAACTGTAATAGCAGTTCTTAAATCTGTCACATATGTATCGACTGTCGTTAATTCTTGTCATATATGTATAATCATAGCTTTTGTTTCTTTTTTTAATTTTCGCCATCCTCTCTTCTTTTTTGGTTTTTTTTTTCTCTTTTGAATTTTTCAGGAGGAAAAATATTGGTTTGAGGTGTGAAAGCAAGGGAGCAAGGAGATGGAAAGGAATATAGAACCAAACAATAATAATTCATGCGCAAAAGAAGTAGGGTTAGAGAAGAAGGTAAGACCACAAGAACAACTGAATTGTCCAAGGTGCAATTCTACAAACACCAAGTTCTGCTACTACAACAACTATAGCCTCACACAACCCAGATACTTCTGCAAAACTTGCAGAAGGTATTGGACTGAGGGTGGGTCCCTCAGAAATGTCCCTGTTGGAGGAGGTTCCAGAAAGAACAAGAAGCTCATTACTAATAATCCTTCATCTTCATCATCAAAGGTTCTTCCTGACTTGAATCCACCAACAACTACTGTTGTTCCTTCTTCTTCTTCTACTTCTTCTCAGAATCCTAAAATATTAATGCAAGGAGGCCGGGATCTTAATCTGTCTTTCCCACCTGTCATGGAGAATTATGACCACCACCACCACCACCACCACCATCATGGCCTTAGTTATCAAAGCTCTTCTTCTTCTTCTTCAACAACTTCTTCTTCTTCTACTTCTGCTTTGGAGCTACTAAGAGCAGGCATGGCTTCTAGGGGTTTGAATAATCACCCTTTCGCTCATAATCCGATATTGATGCCAAACTCTAATAATAATGCGCTTTTCCCTTCTGGGTTTAGTCCCATGCATGAGGTTAAGCCAAGCCTTGGATTTTCAGTGGATGATCATCAAGGACTTCGAAGCAGATATGGTGTTCAAGAGAATAATATGAATGCTAGCACTGGAGGCAGATTATTGTTTCCTTTTGGAGATGTCAAGCCGATTCCAGGAGCTCATGAAGTGGAAGAAAATAAAGAACACGCTGGTGGGAATTCATCTTCTGGGTATTGGACTGGTATGATTGGTGAAGGATCCTGGTAATTACGAAGAACAAGAGATCAGAAAACAGAACTTGGAACATAGTTTCTTTGGTGATTGTTCTCATCAGCCTCTTTAATTTAAACATGACAAGCTGAATAATAATCTGTCGGGAAAAACATGCCATGTCTTTATTACAGAATCTGCTGACGATATAAATACCAAGATAATGGCCTAAGTTTTATCAGAAGAAATGAGAGGAGAAGGGAGAAGAAGAGGCTGCATTTTTCTTCTTTGTTTTCATTTTCTACATCGCTCTCTTTGTTTGGAGTTGCTCATCGGAACTAACAGAACCAATAGGATACATTTGGCTACTTTTTTTTTCTTTTAAATTTTCAAACACTACCTTTATGCAATGTGAGAGGATATATTTAATTACTACAGCTCTTAGCTTGTGATCGATCTCTCTTGGGGTGTAATTTTATGATGATGATTAGAGATAGAAGAAAAGATGAATATAGGGCCTCTTTTTGTCTAGGGCTTTTATATGCCATATTCACCTGTATTCATGAATTCTTCAGTACTGATGATCATAATTGTAGAGATGAACAACTTTATTTAATGGCGTGCTTTTTGCTAATACTTGGTCCAAATTAGTGACCTTTTTATTTTGTTTTGGTCACTGGGGAAATCTAAAAATCAGATATTAATTCTTAATATTGTATGACCGGCCAAGACTTATCAACTTGAGATTTGCAGTACTAATTCGGATTCTTTTCTATTTATAAGAATAGCTGCATATAGTACATTCAAAAAGAAATAAAGGAATAATTAAGTGAATCCGATGCCACAAAGAACACTCTTTCACACCACTTTTTTTTAAAATTAATTAAATAATTATGAAAGATTTAATCTTATTATTCAAATGGGATAATACTTTATGCCTTTTTCTCTACGCCCACTTGGTCTATTTTTGTGAGTGCAAACATTAGTGGGTTGTCAGCCTTTGAAATCAAAATTATGACGTAGGAGATTCTTCCAACTATGAAAGCACTTGATGGCAATATTGGAAAGAATATAGCATTATAATAAAAATAATTATATCACAAGAAAATAAAAGAACTGGAAAAGGAGAAACAAAGAAGTGTCCTATGATCTTCATCTTTTAGCTATAAGGAATGATACACCCAATTCTGGTGGTGACTTAATGCAAGCTTGCATTATAATTATTTACATATATTAAACGCATCTATTATACTAAAAGAAAATCATACCTTGTTGATGAAGGAAGATTTTATTTTTTTAAGACCTCCAACAATTTTCATGTTTTTAAAAAATGAATCAAACTGATTTCATTAAGAAAATACAGTTTGAAAACTAAACTAAAGGTTTGGAAAAACCATCAAATTAAGAGGGAAGCCTTATAGGAATTCTCATAGAAAGAGAATTTATTGTTTTTTCAACAAATGCCAAAGTAAAGCCTTAATTTTAATTGTTACAAATTATATTAAAATTATTCATAAACAATCATTATTTAAGTTTAATTTTTTGGTTAAACGAGTCTTGATGTTAAGTTTTTGCGTGAGGTACAATCAAACCTAAGTTTTGTACAAAGAGGAAGCATGTTAAAAATTATATATTACTTGTGCACAATCCAAAATTCAACCATGTGGGGATAGATTTTGACTCGAATTCTAATCAACAGGAAATATCTGATATTAAAAAAGTGTACGGGATTTCATAACAAAACTAAATTATGACATTTTTTTAATAATATAAATCATGAAATTGAACAAGTAATGTTTAGAATAATTTAAAGAAAGAAAGAGAAGAAAAACATGGATTAGGATGAGAAGAGAGGAGAGAATGAAGAGCGTTATTAATAGCAAATCGTGCAAACCTTGAAAACTGGATTACCTGCCCCAACCAAACGTTTAACCTAAAGCATTTGTCACCCACTTTCGCGTTTTAAATATTATAATTATAATTATAAATTATAATATTCTTCTATCCTATCTCATCTCTCTATACAACATTATCCTTCATTCCTTCAATCATCATTACTTCCCATGTCATTCATCTACCTGCCTTTGAAATATACGTAGAAAACTACACTATCGAGATAATTACATCCAAGCATCTAAGCTTCACAAAAATTACATTAAGAAACTGTTACTCCCTCCGTTTCTTAATATAAAAGATAGATAATTAATTTATCTATATTAAAAAAATTAATTATTTATAATAAATATATATTAATTTTTTAAAAAATATTCTTTCTCATCATTTGCATTATAACTATACCTTGATGAAAATTTTCTCAATATATGTAATCAATATGTATAGTTTGAAAAAAAAATTAGACAAAATGAATTGAGAAGTCTTATATTTAGGAATAAAGTAAACTACTTACATATTTCCTATGTTTAGAATGGAATGTAGTATAAATTGTAATGTGGTCATTTTGTAGAAGCAAATATTATCATCAAGTTATAGAGATTTATTTTAAGATCTTGTATCATTGGCTGTTAAGAAAGTTATGTGAAACCTATTGTGATTTTGTTCTTGGAAAATTTTAACACAAGTTTTTGTTGAATTTAGGCTCTCTGAAGGAATTTTTCCTTTATAATGTGTGTCCTCCTTCTTTTAACTTTGGCATTCAAGTGGGGACCCCAAACATTCCATCGGGCAGAGAGGAAATTATTTGCTGCATCTGGCTCAGTCACTAAATAATATATCATGTTCATGTTTTGTGCTTTTTTTTCCTTTGAATCGAATGACTTCAATTTGGAGACTCCTTCCTTTTTTATTTGAAAAAAAATTCTTCCATTAAAAATTTATCCGTAAGAAGATTTAAATTAATGCTTTGTGCGTATAAAATTCAGAGCATCGGTACTTTCTGTGTTGCCATAAAAAAAGTTGATAATTTTTGTGTAAAAAATTTTCAAGTCCTTCTCACCACTAAAATTTTTAATGGGACACTTTTTTCTTCTTCCAATTTTCATTTCTTTTTATTTCCCTGCTTTTAAAATCGGAAATGGAGACTGACTTTCTTCTTGCGCCTCAGACTTATTTCCATTTTCTTCAGTTACTTTTCATGAGATAACCAGGCCCACAATTAATGCGTTTAGAAACATAATTTACTGAAAAAGTATTATTCCCTTAACCTCATATATAATTCTCTTTTTTTGAGGGGCCATTCCACACTACTCACTCCGTATTGCTAAAGCTTTTTCCTCTGTCCTTCAATGAATGAAGAGTGGTCCATCCTTTCCCTAAGCCACAACTAGGGAGTAGTCACATATCGGAATCTCATATAGCAATTAATTTCTCTTATGTGAGTACGAATCATCATCATCTTCTTTGAAGAAAACGCCTCCTTTCGTGTATAACGACATTGCATGATACATAAGATGTTTCAGCAAGGAGATTAATCTTTGCTGTTGTAGAAGATACTCCTGATCTCACCAATGATCTATTCCACTGATGTGAGGAAAGGAACAATATGGAGTTCCGCACAGACTCATATTCCAGTTCTAAGGCTGCAAATGTCAAACGGATTGAAAGCAAAAGAAAGGTAGATTTTCAACTTTCAAGTCAGTTATAAGCACTAAAGGAACGTTATAACCTCAGACACATTACTGTACAATAACAACTCGAGATATTTATTATTTTTATAATCAGAGAAGCAGCCTGAAAAAGCAGTGGGCACAAAGCATCACATAGTTGAGTATCCTTCCAGTTCTGACTTCTATACAAAGATACAACTTTTTTCCAGAACAAGTGAAGGATCATGGAGGCTCACAGTAGGTAAACCAAGTCCCTTTGACTTAAACAGTGTTGTCACATATCGGCATTAATTCCAAAGATTCGAACCTTGTGCATGTTGGGGAACTTGGCAACAACTAGCACGATCACTGCAAGGGTGTTGAAGAAGAGCATTGGGTGTTGATAGTCAGTCGTGTGTGAGGCTATCAAGTACCTGACAACATAGTAATAAGGGTGAATATCTAATTTTAAAGAAAGACCCTTCTCAAGAACAAGAAAACAGTAATATAAAAAGATATGCTAAGTCGTTTCGGCCAAATCAAGCATCACTTTCCAGTTAATGTTAGAGGGCACTACTCAATCGATGAAGGATTTTGATGGAATCATGAGAGATCCAACCTTAAATGCCCTTAAAGTATATCCCAGACTACCGCTCAATGTGGAACTTAGACATTCCATTCTACCCTGGTCTCTCATATTCAATTGACTACCACGCTATAATGGAATCATTAAGTAATTTTCAATAAGCAATCATGCTCAGATCTAGTGAACTCCACTCAAACAGTCTATCCTTTTTTATTTGGGTCTACACCCAATATAGACAGAACTAGTCCAGAATCAACTATCCTGGAGCTTTAACTTCAATGGACAAAATGTTCAGTGCAGCAAGATAACTCTAGCGGTTAATATCATCTACCATCTTTAAAATCCACACCTTCCAGATCAAGTTGCCATGCGTCAACAAATCAACTGCTTCACCTCGGAAATTTTTTTAAAACTATGCTCTCTAGAAATGCTCCTTCCTCAAGAAGGAAACATTTAAATATTAGAGACACTTACTGGGGTGCGATAATATTGCTTGGACAGACAAGAAGTTGTAATTGCATCATGTGAATGTGTTCATCAAGACACGTTTACTTCCATCTACCATGTTACACTTCAAAACCATACTCAGGTCCCAAGCTAAAGAGTGATATAGTACATGACAAAAGAGGAAGCCACATAACACAAAATTGAGGAGCCTTTGAATACATAGGTTTAACAAGAAATAAAAGGTAACAGATCAAGTCAAACTGCAAGAAAAAATGAAAGAAGAAATCCTCCTAATGTGAGTTAACACCACTCAAGAATGCAAGTTACCTTTTGGAATACATGAACTACATACACATACCACCATCCAACTAGAAAAGCACAAAGCCACAGAACACTTGCACATCTTACATTCCATTTCATAGGCAACATTAAAAAGCAATTCAGACGGAAGAGTTATATGTACATATATTTGCAAAGATGAGGTTGACACGAATTCTACCATAGCAAACATAGAAGTGTACCCTTTAGCAAGGCCATAAGCCATCACTAGGATCAAACTTTGATAATTGGAACAATGAGACGATTATAGACAACCAAATTAATGATTGATTTCTTTAATATAGATTTTCCAGGTATTATTATGACACAATTTCAAATACCCAATCACCAATGCCATAACATGGAAAATGTCCTATATTACATAAAACTTTGCCATCCCTTTCTCATATTACATCGCTTCATATAGTTGTTCTGCCTCAAAAAAGGCGCTATATAGACATGGTCTACAAGTCAAAACAGCACTAATGCTACGGCCATTAATTATCAGGGGAATCTTTGCATAAAACCCCTAAGCTACCAATTAAATGTCATGTCAAAACCAATGTGATTGCCATGTGATATTATATGTCTTCATCTTCAAGACCCCTACCCCCACACTCCTGGCTTAAGCTATCGCATGGCCTTTTAGATGTTAATTTTGTTTTTAACATGTAAAGTGCCAAATAACTAAAAAGAAGATAATGCTTTAAGTTATATGTATAATATTGTAAAATCCCATTACAATGAATATGTCATGACTTCTTATATTAACACTTTAATATAAACATTATCAAATTAACTGTAGGTTCCCCACCACAAGAAATTCTCAAGACCAAAGTTATGAATGCATATCTGTTAAGAGTTGTGGAAGAGGGCTGCATATAAAAGCTCCTACTCACATACTGATCCAAATATATTCAATGTCCAATGTAACCCGTTTTGGCTAAAACAGAGAAAAACTTACAGCACCACAGGGACAACTGTAAGAAATTTCCTGTTACGAGTGAGCTGCTTTCCATTATCTACCTGCTCCCACCATGTCAATCCATTGTATATTCCCTGATCTTCCGCAAAAGGGGTTCCTTTCTTCCAGTGGAAAAAGTGATATGTTATCTGATGGAAATAACATAAGCAAAACATTAAGAGAGGTCATATTTCATATGTGAAAAATTATATAACTTAAACCAGTCATGCAATTTTAAAGGATGAAAAATTGTTATCTTGCCCATGGACTCATTAGGTGTATGAATCCCCAGTTTGAGTGTGACACAGCAACCAAAAACAACCAAAAAGGAACTTTGTTACAAGTCTCAAGTCAAAGTTACGAATTAAAGGATGTCACATGACATGTTAGGGCCATATCATCTTAGAATTTGTATTATATTCTATATGGCATGCCATGTTAAAAGAACGACCGTGAAATGTGAAATCAAAATACAAAACTTTTCCACAAATCTGTACCAGCAAGGGGACAAGCTCCAATAAGACCATCGGGCTGGTAAGACAAAATATTGATTTAACAAGAAAAAAGGAGATAAAAGATAGCAAAATCATATGTTCCTCATTTCTTTATCCTCATCATATCTTCATAGAGCGATTTTCATTTGTTTATAAGAAGCCACTCACTGTCTACTATCAATTTCTTATCCTTTACAGGATCCTTCAAATATAGCTTTATTGTTAACTTGTTATTATGAGTGTCATAATGTTTTAATAGTTCTCTATCCCATATGCCCCCTAAAAGATTCCTTCTTTTACTGAAGAGGAGAAGAATTGATGTAAAAAGGAAAATAAACAGATACAAATTTATGTGGATATACAAGAATAATTTGGAAAATGACTTAAAAGCATGTTACGTAATAATTTTTAGTCTTCAAGTACAGAATACCAGTTCATCACATTATTTGAAAAAACAAAAAAATTGTGTTCCACACTATCTCCACCAACGGTTTAGATGTTTTCTCCTCGCTCTGTTGGTTCAGACAAATCCTAACTTCATGGGATAAAAATCCTTTTATTGCTCACTAGCAATAGTGATCCAAGAGAAGAATTAAAAAATGAAAAGACGATAATGAAGATGGATGTCTTTATTAACAATAGAGGTAAACTAAGAAATAGAAATCCCAAAGGAAATTGTTAGAAAAGGTTGCTTCTTCTATCCTCAGATTGTAATTATGCATCAACAAGACAAGTCAATGACCTAGTTATCATCATCGCACAGAGTCATATCTAATCTGTTTGTTGAAGGAAATCTATGTCAAGAATGACTGAAAAATTGAATCCTGACTTTTAACCATCCAAGCTTCAAGATGTAGCAACTAGCAACTACTTCACTAATGACCCAGTACCTCTTTTAGAGCTAATGACGTAATTCCGACCACAAACAGAGAGATCAATCTTTTATCAGCAAAAGTAATAGCTCACAATTTAAACCTCACTTTTGGAGCTAGATGATTACCATCAGTAAATTCCAAAGGCCTTTAATATGAACCAATAACCAATCAGGAGTCCCTAGCTGGAGCCCAAAATACAATCGAAGTAAAAGTGTAACCCCTAAATCAAAATAATGACACATTTAACCTCAAAAATATAAATGGCAGAACAAAAACACATAAAAAGCATTAACGACTCGTGAAAAATTGTGAAAATCAAGTATAAGATGCTAAATTGGGAGTCTTCATAGCCAGAAAGAAGCAAGAAATGATCTCGAATCATCAAGTAAAACTACCACAGTATAGACCCGCAAACCAAACCCAAGCAAGTATTAATCGATTTAATAGCAATAAACCACCGCATTCAATCGCTAAAATTACAAAACCTGGAAGCAAGTAAGCGAACAAGGATTAAAAAAAAATAGAAAGAGAACGAACATACCGCGAAGTGGGCGAGATTAACGATGGTCCAAGCCATGCCAGGAGAGCAGCCAAAGATGGAGAGGACAAGAAGCCATGAGAAGAAGAGGATAAGGATGTAGGTGGTCCAGACACCCGGATAGGTGAACCACTCGGTGTTTCTATTCAGATCGGCCGGTGGCACGGCCTTGACATAAAGATTCGCCATTGAATTTCAGAACCTAGATTTTACCGAGGGCTCTATGGATTGAAAACACGAAAAGGCAAGATTTTGGCAATAAGAAGCTCAAATGGTGTCGGATTGGCGTGCTGACGATTGTGGGTGTGTCGGAGGTTCAGACCTGCAACCTAGGAACAGCTGTGTTTTCTCTCTCCTCGCTCGGCAATGCCTGATCAGAACGATCAATAAGGGGTAGCCGACTGAGATTGAAGGCTAAATTTGATTAATCGGCGACATTAATGATGACGTTGATAACTAGAAAAGAAAAAGAAAACGCAAAAAAAAAAAAAAAAAAATCTGAGGCTGCGCTTCGAACAACAAATTTCACTTCGACAGTAACATAAACATTCAATGAAAAAGCAGACGACGCCGTTTTCGGTTCTTCGACTTTTTTTTCCTAATGCATTAGCATAGGCATCTCTGCTAGAATCATATTCAAAGTATTGTCGGGTACTAAATAACACCTTTTCAATAGAAATTCGAATCTTAATTGGTTATGATGTGAGGGACTAATCTTTTTTGTTACATCCAATCCCTATTGGTTGGTTCTTTAATTTTATTATTGGATAACAAGTCTGGATTTGGATCGACAAAAAAAAAACACTTGGATTTGATCTTTTTGAAACAGAAATGAGGTGGCTTGGATCTTCTAAACACGCTTATTTAGTTGTCAGACAGTATTAAAGCAAAAAGAAGGAAAATGACATTTAACGGCCTGCTAACATTATTCATCGCATGGCAATTAATAATCTTAGAATTTTGAAATTCTAAAAAAGAAAATCTTGATTTTCGGCGATAACTTTTTCAGTAATCTTCCTTATCATCAGTGCCCATCTTCAGCGCTTTTTATAATCAATTTTTAATTTTTTTTTGGTAGTTGTTTCAGATATTTACAATACTTTTCTTTCATATCTTTAATATTACCTCTGATTCATTGATTACTATAAAAAAAAATCCCAGGTAAAGTAATTATTGAGAAAAAAATTGAATTGAGTACTAAAAATATTGAAGATGTGTATTAGAAACATGGAAGATGAGAGTAGTGAAAAAATTTAACTCAAAAAAAAAAATCCCGACCAAAGTCCAAAGATCATGATTTTTTTTATTTGAAAATTTTTAACTGTCAGTAATGTTCTTAAAGGATCCTTGAATGTCAGCTTTTCGAAAAAGAGTCTTGCCTAAAACAATATATTACCTCAAAACTTAAATATAAAAACTAGTTGACTAATTTGAATAGATTAAAGAAAAAAATTAAATTAGTTATTTCTAATAAATATGTGTTGTCTTTCCTAAAATGTCCTTGCTAATCAAGTGTATCGGTTAGAATTTAGAACTATCATTATTATGAGGACTAGCTTGAAAAAAAAACATAAATATGACTATATGAGAGACAAAGTGGATTTGGGTCTTATATTTAAAACTAAAATAAAAATCAAACAAGATCTTATATTAAGGACCGGTAATATAAAAGAAAAGAAAAGACAAAAGTAAAATAAAAGATGTTACAAGATATGAGACTAATTTTTTTTGTTGGCAAAAATTATATTTATATTGATAAATAATGTAGGGTTAAAATACATTTAGCACCATGAAGTATTTTCTTAGATGCATCTAACACCCTAAAGTATTTTGTGACCTATCCAACATCCTGAAATAATTTTTTAGGTGCGTCTGTAAAGTATTTTTTGATATATTCAGCACAATAAAATATTTTTTCTTTTAGGTGCGTCCAACGCCTAAAAATATATGGAAGCGCTGGATGCATCACAAAATACTCTCGGGGTTTGGATGAATGCATTGTGCTATGAAGTCATAAAAAGCCAGCACTGAAGCTCCAAGCCTTCCAAAAAACACACTTCATCAAGTTGTGCAGATGTCAAAAGGACAAAGGTGGAAAGAAATTCAGATGATTTGCAAGAGAACTTGAATTTGATCCCCCAAGCCTTCCAGAAAAACAAACAGAACTTTTTGGGGGGAAAAGACCAATGCTACTTTATTAATCACAAAATTAACTGTACTTCATTCCATGCACAACCTGAATAATAACTAGACAACAATAATTTCTAAGATAGTTGTCCAGAATAAAATGAACAGGAAGGCAAGCAATATATCTAGTTACTATTGAATACATAACAGTTACCACATTGCTGCAATTTCATGTGCACTTGAGCAGAACAAGGAAAAAGTAAGATCATCTGGCAGTCTGTCAGCTTGAAGTTTCATTTTCAGCTATGTCTTCATTAGAATTTGTCCATCCCAGGTTCACAGCTAAGTCCTCCACTGCCACCTTGATCACATCGCTTCTAACACCGATATCAGTGGCATACCGGCTCATACAATACATTCCAGCTGTTACAGTAGCCACACCAACAGGACTTGGCATCAACAAATTGAGGGGGGAAGAAAGTACAGCAGCCAAAGGAGCTCCAATGACGGAAGAAGCCTGACCACTTCTTCCCACCCCTTGCTTGTCCATTATCAGAAGACCGGTTTTGCAATACATGGCAAAATCCTCACAGTTGTTCTGAAACACATCATAACTGCCAAAGCCGTTTTGGAGAAGATACATTGCTCTGTGGATAACACTCTCCGGAGGATCAGATGGTGCGGTAGTGCATGTGCCACCCCGTATTTTGGCCATAAAAACTGATGGAGAAACGCCATACTCAAAATAGTAAAGGGATCCGTTTCGAAGGAAGCAGTCCAGACAAGAGAGAACTACACCGCTGTTTGGCTGCCTGAATCCACAGTCGGGAAAGGTTGGACATGGGCTTGAGGTATCATCATCATCATCCATGTTGGAAGATGCCTCCGCGATTGACTTTAAGTTCCGCTCAGGTCTAAAATGAACCACCTTGCTTCCACCAACAAAAATACCTGCGAGGTATCAGAGTCAATGTGATTCAGAAACAAATTTGGTCTGAATTATGAAATTTCATTATGGATTTAGAGATGATTTAGACTCAAAGTCCGGAGATATGACCTTGAGTTTGCAAATTTTGCAATCAAATATCAGATCCTGATGAAAAAGCAGAAGGCAGATATAGGGTTCACAGATCAGAAGGAAATGGCTTAAAAACTAACCGAAATCAAACAAAAAATGCCTGACATATTTGCATTCTTCATAGGGTGGTAAGGATAGTCATAGGTCAGTTTTAAGGCTATGGAAAGCAAATGTATAAGGTTGCGTAAGCCCAGATTGAATCAATGAATGACAGTTTCAAAACATGCACAGCAATATGTAGAATTACTCACAAGGCAAACTAGCGATTAGATCAGAAGCAAGAAAATGCTATCTTGCTTTAAACCAGTAAATAATCCATTCATTGTATCTGATCATATAAGTAAAATGCGAAGAAAGAAAAATCCAACCTAGCACCAGGGTAATGAGTGGATTATTTATAAAATTGGCACAGTGCCTAGTAGCATTTTACTGCATAAGGTTTCCTCAAAAGAGATAACATTGAAAATCATCTTGAGCTTCAAATCCACAGAAGATCTCACCTTAGTTTTGCAGATATACAAACTAAATAAGCTAGAAATATGTACTACAAACTCTTCAGCAGGGTAACATGACAAAATTATTAAAGGTATAAAACCAGGAACTTGATTTGTAGCTAGAACCTTTCCCAATGACAAATGCACGGATTCACATCCAAATTACCTCACAATTTTTCGCATGCTATATCTGTGCCTTTATGATCTAAGGATTTTCCTACATACATTGCTAAAGTAAGGTATTACTTAACTGCAAAATTTAGATGTTAATCAAACAAAAAACCCACACTGATGAACATGTTTAACCTGCCAATAGTGTGAAGAGTGAAGACACTAATGAAGACAATATCACAACAGAAGGCACACAATTATGATACCGTCAAGTAACACCTGAACCAATTATTAGTCATTTAGTTACAATTAAGAGTTAGACACTAGTTTCATTCTTCAAACACTAAGCAGTTTGCACTGTGGATACAATTCTGTCCTCCCAAAGTATGAAGACAGTATCTCAATGACTGATACTGTGACCACGAAACCACTTCCTGAATTCAAAGAACCAAGGAGCAGAGGTGGAAGCTCAAAAACAGGAAGATGGAAATATGACAGAATAATAACTTGTGCTTATGCTTCGATCACCACATATCTCCCAATTCAAAGCACTTTGTCTTCATTGGATCATGTTTACGTATGTATATTGTGAGGATGATTCAGCACATTTGCGCTACTTTAATAGCCCTGGACAGTACCTTCTTTCCATCATAACAAATAGGTCCCTTTTCAATGGTAGTAAGCTAATGCAAGAGGGATTGGAATGATGACTTACTATTTCCCAACATTCTACCTACAATTAACCAGGCAGAGCAAGACAACTATGTAAATCTACCTATAAAACGAAAAACCAAATCGATTGAGTTAGAGTCTAAAAAAAGTTACGCATTGGACTGATTCCTTAAAATCCCAAATATATACTGCCACAGATAATTCATTTTACACCATTTGCTTTGTTACTTTGTGCCACAGGTAATTCAAGAACTTCGTCGACTTTGGACAATAAGAGCAAGGACAACGATATACATTGAATGATTGAAAGAAGAAGAGGGGGGAAAACCCCAAATGCACAAACGTGAAAGTTAAGCAAACTGCAATAATAATTGGAAACAAAAATCAAACGACGCGAACAACAAGCTAAACAGGAGAAATTAAAGCCTCACGGAAGCGAATTATCTTGCGAATTAAGTTAAAAAGACTACCTATCCAAGCTCAAATCAAGTTAAAAAGAACCAAATTTTCTTGCGAATTACGAAATCCAAATTTGAATAGACAAACCAAATACTTTCCTCGTCGCAGGAAGCGAGGATCCTTGAGCAACTAGGACTTCATGAACCCACTTTGCATAATGCTATCAAAATATACATAAATCAAAGAAAATGAAAAGAAAAACCAAGAAAATTATAGACAAAAGGAAGAGTCCAGCAGAATAACGATGAAGAAAGCCCAAATTGCCAAGTCGATTTCAAACAGAAAACCCACATTGCAAAGCTTCCGAAAAACAATCTGCAAATCTGCATTGAGAAGGAAAAAGAAATAAAAGTAGCACGAGCACTGAAAAAGGGAGAGAAAGAGACCATGATGAGAATAGGTGAAGATAGCTCTGTATGTATAGATATGATCGCCTGGCTTGATCTCATTCCGCTCCACTCTGTGGCTGAGCAAACCCATCGCTGCCTGCGGGTCTCTGTCTGTCGCTCTCTGTAGTCTGTACCGTAACACCGCTTTCTTCCTTCTTCCTAGTGCGCCTTTGACGATGCCCCTTGAATCAAGTCTAAAACTTTTTGTGAAATTGAAATCGGGCCCACGTACATCATAATTGAAGAATTTTTTTATCCCATGAAAACCAAACTATGGGAGGACGAAAAATTAATAAATAAATGGTTCGCTAACAAAATATGATCAACAACTCTTACCTATCTGCGGTGTTGGGTTTATTTAATAGGAAGAAATGACAAATTAAAGTTTAAATTTTTATTAAGAAATGTCCTCATATACAATTCATGTAGTTTAATTTGCACAACAAAAAATATTATTTTAAGGCTGAAAATAGTATGAAATTAATGGCAACTCGAAAATAATTATTTGATTTATAGGATGTCTATGCTCATGTAAAACAAACAACTCTGACCAAATGAATGAATGATAAAGCTTTAAAGTATTAAAGTTTTGGTTTTTATGATGTCAATTGATTGATTGATAATCGATGATATTGATTGGTGATGATGCCCCATTGACCCTTTTATTTTCCTTCGGCTCTTTCTTCCCCAATTGACCCTCAGAGCAGAAGAATAGGGAGAGGCACTTACAGGTCATAAATATGACTATTTTTCAAGTGAAGTTATTTACTTAATATTTGCCTTAATAGTAATGATGATAATGGTAAGAACAATCTTTCTTATCCTTGATAAAGGACCTATTCAATGCAGATGGAGTTAAGAAATCAAAATTAATTAGCAACATTATTTTTTTTTTTAAAGAATGACAATGTTTTTTTAAAAAAAATCTTATCTTTATTAAATATTGTGTGGACTCCATCTTTCAAGGCACCTTGAGACAAATTTAATAAAAATATTTTTGGTAATGTATCATCAAAGTTTAAGGTCATATGTACTAAGGAGATATGATGGGCCCCATAGCCAATTTGGCATAAGGATGAAGCTTCCATCCACTTTGGAGCTTTGGATTCCTTGCCACATTGAGAAGCGATTCTCACAGGTGCCTCTTTTTCACCCATTTTCTTCTTAGCTGGTAACCTTGTCATTTTCGTTACTACTTTTATAAAGAAACGCGCGCGCGCGCGCGCACACCATTGTTATAGATATTAGGCTCCATGTGTAAGTTAAGGCGCTGTTTGTTGCCAATCTAAGCCACATTGAATTAGCTAATGATGATATCGATGAGAAATGGGGTATTATTGGACACCAATAGCTGATTTCTATTCGCATCTAATACTCAATATTTTTGCTTTAGGACATTATCATAAAATAAAGCATAATTATGACAAATAATTATATTTTTTCATACTTCCGGAATACCGCCTTTTTTGGTCATGATTATAATAACAAAGAAAAAGAGATGCACCCAGATTTAACAGGATATAGACAAAGAATGGAATACTTTAATAGTACATCTAATTTTTAATATAAAAATTAATTAAGTTAATTATTTATAATAAATGGATGGTCTCTCTCAAAATATCATGTACATTTAAACTACTTTTAATAGAAACCTCTTAACATGTCTAACCATCACAATGATTACTTAGTGGTCAAATAGATTAATATGTGAAACAAAGTAAATTTAAGTTCTATATTTAAAATTAACTTAAATCTACAACTAGCTCTTATATTAAAGACCAGACAGAAGGTAATATATAATTTTATTTACAGTGAACTTCATATGCATAATAGTACTACAGAATCTGGCAAGAACATATCACCGATAATGTAATCAATACATATTTATCAATGACCCTTAAATATACAAAGAAGAGTATAAGAATCTGCCTAAATAATCATCACATAAACCCTAAATTCTGATCCAAGTGTCACAGAAAAATTTTCCAGTCATAGATTTTCACATCAAACTGTTTCTCAGTTTGGAGCCTGTGCCTGAGTTGTTTGGCAGCCTCAGCATGTTTGGCCAGTAAGAGAGCAAAGCCCCCACCACCAGCTCCGACCAGCTTGTACCCACAGCAATAGGGAGCAGCAAAGGAGAAGAGCCTGTCAACTGACTCATTGCTACAAAATGGGTCAAGTTCTTGATGCAGTCTCCAAGCTTCCAACATTATCTCACCAAGCTCATCTGCATCACAGTTCATTAAAGCTTCTCTCCCAATCTTTGCCAGTTCAACAAGGCGCTTGATGCTCGACACAAGAAGATTATCACGACGAAGATATCTAGTTACCACGTTTTGCAGCACCTTCTTCGCAAGTCGAACCTAAAGAATGATGAGGAACAAGTGAAAAAAAAGTTTTTTGAAAAAAAATAATAATTACAAAGAAAAATAATTCCACGGGAATTCGGACTTCAAACTTAAGCTTTCCATTTCTTCTTCTTCTTTTTTTTTTCGTTTTTGTTTTTGGAGTCAAACATACGTCTGCTCTTATGCTTTGTGCATTAGCTTTCGCAAGAACAGCAAAAATAACAAGGAAAAACTTTCCCGGGCGGGTATAAACATCCGAAGCTCTTTAGAATATCATTCATCTCTGGACATTACTTATCAGTAATCCACAGAAAGAACACAAAAGTAGAGCCAACCCTATATCCAGATTCCTATCGCTCGGAAAAATGAGATGTGTATATGCCTTCTAATCAGTTTCTCATGCTTTCATGTAGGTAAATCTGATACAATCCAAAAATGTACGTGCACAATTCCTTATACCAATAACTAGCAATGACTCCCCGTGCGATGCACGGGAAGAATTTATTTCAATGCAATTCATTATTCCCTCTAGTCTTATACATAAGTTTTATTTTTAGAAAAATGTTTGATCTAAAATATAAGCTTGATTTTTTAGTTTATCTGAACATTTATTACTTCTTCTTTTTCTTTTTTTTTTTCCTATTTTGCATACTCCCTTCCTCTCATTTATTCCTTATACCAAAATATTAATTTTCTACTGTACAGTTACTAAACAATAAAATTGGAAACTTCACCCAAACAGAATATAATAAATTAAAGACCAACATGTTACTTGCTGTTTCGAAGCTTAAGAAGACAAATAACCCTACCATATGAATCTATAAAGAAAATTCTTGATATATTTATGAAGTAACAAACATAAAATGCAGATCAGTACCATAAATTAATACTTACCTGACCAGTAAATACTACAAGCAGCCGTTGCTGCAACTCCGAAATCAACTGAGGTGAAGCTAACAGGGGAATGACTTGAAGCCTCAATGGAATTCCAGGAAAGCTTGAAGTGCACTTAATCCCCGGGTACAAACCCCCAATTTGATCTTGCCAGCCGCCTCCAGTCCCCATGAGTTGCTCCAACACCAAAACAAGTCTAGCAACATTCTCAGTGCTCCCATCCCCATCAATTATCTGAAGAAGACCTTTCACAACTGCAGCAGCTAAGATACTTGAAGTACCCAATCCACTACCACGGGGAACATTGGCCCATGTCTTGATTCGCAAGCCCATATCAGCAAGAATCTTATCATGAACAATGCCAGTTACTAGTAATGCAGATTTCACTAGCCGAAATGAATCATCTTTGTCGAATGGTGCAGAAATAGATGTAAAATCTTCAATATATAACTGGTTCTCAGCATCATCAGCAATTAATACTCCTGTTGTTTCAGTTGTTTCTATGGTAGTGCCAATTGGAAGAGAACCTTCCAAGCTTATTGCCATGTTCAGGACACATCCAGCACGCTCTATGCTCCAAGGTGGGGTATCACTCCAACCACCAACAAAGTCTACCCGAACTGGTAACTCTACTTGTACTCTTCTAGGATGGAAAAACTTACGGGCATCATGATTGTTATTCTGGTATTCCTGACAGGAGATGGCGCCAGAAGACTCTGACAAATGTTCTACAGTAAAAGAAGCTTATAAACTTATGAACATCTGGAGATCAAGAAGTTCTAAAGACAACAGAGAATGGGGAATAGAAGTACCAATTATTACTGTGTAACAAAATAAATATTTTCCTATGAAGCCTAAAATTTAGAGGGGAAACAGCATGGGAACACAATTCATTGTTAGAGAAGAAAAATCATCTTGTTGCCACCGCTGACAAAAGCTGTCCTATAGCAAGTTCTACTACTGGTAATTAAACTTGTGCAAGTATTACGTGACCTGAAATGACAGCAATCGATTATAGTTTAACTTTTTCCAGACACTAAAACCCCAACTTTTTCCTGAACCATTATAATTATTCAATTACAATGCAATCTTAAATGTTATCATCTAAGTGTCAACACCTCACTAGTTTCACCTCAAAACATAATTAGATTTTAGGTTTAGATTGTTCAAGCCTTTGTTATGATAAAGGCTTCTCAAAATAACCACCCTGTTATATATTTCATTCCAATATTTGATGCCAAAGGTAACAATAAATTATAATCATACTAGCAATGCTTAATAACACATAACCAGCAACAACAACCAAGTCTTATCCTACTAGGTAGAGTCGGCTACATGAATCACACAATACTATTGAGCTCTATCCAAGGCCAAATCTTTGGATTTATTGTTAATTGAAAGATCCCACTCAATAACTTCACAAAGTGTCCCTTTGGCCTTCCTCTACCCTTTTTTAGAAGTCTACCCCTTAATAACACAATACCATAAAACTAAAAATCCATTACTCATTAAGACCCACAATTTAAAAGTAGTTTGCCTAAACTTCCACATATAATCCTAAATTGATGCATGTATGCTTTCTCTGCTCTGCTTTTATCCTATAGAGGAAGCATAGAGAATTCATTCAAAAGTCAAAATTTAGAATGCGTATTCATCATCCAATTGTATCAAAATATCCCCACCAAAAATGCATGCTTCACTTCAAAGTATAAACTATTTTTCAATTCATTATGTGAATATGAAATCTTTAGCCGAGATAAAAGTATGTGCTCTGTATGTAAACCATAGGGGGAAAAAAACCAAAGAAAGAAAGAAAGAAAGAAAAAGTACTCCGCACCTTTAAATCCATATCTTACAGCTGAAGCAGTTTCATCAGCCACCGCTGCCCAAACGTTGTGCTCCAACTTGCATGCTGTCATTCCATCATTGCAAGCTCTAAGAAGATCAACTTGAACCTGGTAAGCCCGGCTTTTGGGAAGCACATTAAAGTTCTGCTCCTGAACCTTTGGACACATGGCTAGGAAATCCTTGCATATTTCGATGCCCGATTCCTCCTTTTGAAGAACTTCATCACATAATTGAGACAAATTACGGCCAAGCATTCCATAACTAATGCAAGCTTTTGCAATTCCTGCAGCCAGATCAGCTTGGTGATTACTAGAACCAGTGCACATCCTTGAGAAATCAATTGATCTATGCAATTCCTCCAGACTGATGCGACAGGATGATTTCCATAAAGAAAACATTTGCTCAGTTTTTTGGTTAACTAGACCCATTAACCACATTGCAACCTTGAGCATCTCAGGATAGGGAAGTATAGGGAATATTTTTGAGTTCCATAAACAGTTATCCTCAGTTCTTGAGGAGGTCCATAAATCACTTTCTTTAATACCTAAATCTTGTAAAACCTTCTTCCAAGGTTTCCCACAAAAAGTACCATCTCTAGAAAGTAAACTTTTGGGGTTATCATGAAGGCCACAATATACCAGGACTCTTTCACCACTTCCAACCAGGGGAACCTCCCAGAGACAATGCCGATCTGGAAGCATAAATTTAAATGAATCTTCTACTTTAGTGTAGTCATCAAGTGAGATATTGACTCCAACAACAATACAAAGGGAACCAATTTGAATTCCACCAGCAATGGATGAATCATAAACCAGAGAATCTTCTCCAATTGAGATGCCAGGCGCAATTTTACTAGAAAGAATAATAGCTGATGCTGTAATGTCACATGCTGTGGTTGCTGGAATAGAACACAAGTGTCTGTGACCGACAAGTTCTGAACTAACCCCACTTAGATGATCTAAGACTTCACTTGAGGTCCCAAAATGCAAAAACAACAAGTCATCTGCAGTGGATAAATATGACAATTACAATGTGAAAAAAAGGAATTATATACAGATAGAAAGGAGGAACTAAACAGATGAGGTTTGTTATACAGGCACAATAGCTGAACATCTTTTGCTTTCCCAACTTGCCAACTAATTCTTCTCCAAGGGGACGCTTCCTCAACCACTCATGCTTTGCGGGTACCCATGCAGCAACCAGGTCTTCATATAAACTCATCTGCACAAAAGTGCACACGCACAAGTCTTTATACAGTGAAAAAGTCTTTATAGCGTTTCACTAAATATAACTTCTGCCAATAGATTAGCAAAACATAAGAATGACACTATAACATAAAAAAGAGATCCTCATGTATCAGTAATAATCAATTAAAAGTACATATTTAAAACTGAACTCTGGCAGCATACCTCCTTTTTGCTCTTCAGAAGCTCTTTAATCATCTCTGGACAGGAACATGCAAGTGTAACAAGCTCCAACCATGCCTTGCCTTTAACTGCTATTATTCCAGTATCAAGAAGTGTTCTACCATCACCTAGAATTGCTTTACTTTTAGCTAGCTCCTCTATGGTAGGTTTCTGAAGGAGATTATCAACCAAACTGACTGCATAGCTTTGAGCTGGAATTTCAGTTTGAGCGGCAACAACTACACCATGGTTTGAAGCAACATCAAGGGTAATTGGAACAGTGACAATGCAAGAACTGTCCTCAGGAAGTGTCAACATGGATGCATCAAAACATGGAAGGACATCACCAGTCATGGTCAACATTCCACCTGTAAAGATCAAAAGAATTACATAAGCAAACATTAGCCCATCATTAATGCTAGAAAGTCAGCAAAGCACTTCCTGACAGACAAAGATGCTATAATCATTATAATTTAAGATTAATTTACTACCAATGAAAAATTAAGAAGAACTAACAAAAAATAAACACCTTAGGCAAGTATGCAAGAACACAAAAATTGGGTGATTCCACAAATGTAATAAACACTTCTATGTCAGATATTTCATCAGACACTGGAAGGACTAACAAGATAAGTCAAAGATCATTCTTTCAAAATAAAGCCAAGTCAGTAGAATGAACCGATGGACAGAAAACCTTCATTTCCAAAAGATTGCCTTGCACAAGAAGCAATGGCAAGTATATGGTCAAAAAGCAATGGAACTGGCCCATCTGGATCATCTGCTGCCAAATACGGAAGAGGCAAGAAAACTTTTCCCATTGGGTTTGCCCATGGCACCCTTTTAGAATCACCTCCAGCATGAAGCAATAGTACGTGCCTTTTGGCTATGAAATTGGCTATTTGCTTAAGAGAATTCCCATGCAGCTCAACAGATCCAGCATCATTATTATTCATATTTGACACCTGTTAATCATAGATCACTCATCAAACCTCACAATCGAGAATTAGATGCTTAAGAGCACACAATACATAGCATGTGACTCTGGAGCAAAGAAAATGTGAACAGAATACCAAGCAGGTTGACATAAACAATTGCTACGTGCAGGCAGATCATGTTAGAGCCACATGTGGGATTCTCCTTAACAGTTTTACGGCCACAAGGTTCTTTAATCAGCGACAAGGCCAAGTTCCCTGACTGCTGAATGATGCAAAGCCATCAAGCTTGAGTCTGACCAATGGATTAAATTAAGTTTGATAAATATGATAAATTTTGCTTATATCTTGATACTATCAGTCCCATGTCTGATCAGATTCAAGCCGAACGTGAGTGGCATCAATGCATCAGAAAACTACCTATTGAACCACTTAATTTGGAAATAAAATATTCAAAACATTCAATTCAACTGGCAAAGCAATGGAATACAATTAGCTGCTCAATAGGCCAACAATTCAGAAAGTGATTCATTAACATCTCCCAATGCCATTATAAAATAGGTGCTTTAATAAAGTTTTTAGGTGTTTGGTATTAGGTTGTCACAATCCGCACCACATTAAAAATTCAGTTTGGCGTCTTAAACATGTTCCATATCCATATGCCGTTTGTTTAGAGAATCTGATTGCAAAATTTACTGAAGGAATTTACCTAAGTCTAGTCCTTTGCCATTTCACCTCCACAAAACGAATTTCCGGGCAGATGATTAGTTTGTTCTTCAACCATTGAATAGGTGAAGTGTGCCATAATACTATTTCAATAGTTCCAAACTATAAGAATAGCACGAATCTTTAGTTTCTCTACCTCTGTGCTAAGATCCCCCCCAAGGTTCTGGTAATGCTTGAGGAGGGCATAAATGGCATTAAGGGTCGCGGCTCCAGACCCTATCCGCCGCCCATCCGGGTCAGGCACCGCGAGAGTGATTGTGGACTCCGCAATCCGACCCATCCGCTTTGCCCAGTTGAGCTGCCAATTGTACAGCTCGGCTTGCTCGGGACTAGCCGCGGTGAGCACAATGGCATCCCAGGTCGGAACCCTGGATGGGTCTCTGACGGACAACCTTAAATGGTACCATGATTTCCTAAGAACTGATACCAAGTCAGCCTTCTGCTTGGTCGTCGTAGATCTGGTGCCTCTACTCGTCTCCATATCGAAGTTCCTCGAGAAAGCGTTGGGAGATTTAGGAAAGGTTTTGTTTTTCCCCTACGGGATCGGCAGAGAGCGAAGCAAAACCAGTAGGAACAATAAGAGTAAGACCTGAAAGAAAGAGAAGGGGACCAATAACACCATTAACCAACGATTCTCGTTTTCCTGTTCTATGACTGTCACATGTTAGAACTTTTTATTTTCGCAATGAATAACTGCCAGCCTATCTGCAATCTGCGTGTGGGTTCCCGGATGAAGCGGGCCAAAATGATAAAAAGGATGGCGTCGCCCGGACTCGAACCGGAGACCTTCAGTGTGTTAGACTGACGTGATAACCAACTACACCACGACACCGAGTTGAAACGATGGCAAGAAATACATTATATATTTAAAGTTGTTTACAACACCTCCCCCCAAGTCGCATCCTCGCTTCCTCAAGTCCTTCGTTTCTGTATACATGTGCGGTCGACGCTATGTTTAATACATTTTGCATTTTCATCCCTACCCATTAATCTTCTCCATTCTCCCTTCTAATTTCTTTCATTCCTCAATTTATGATCTCTTTCTGGCTAACAGTTAAAATATACCCACACAACAAATTTTTGAGTGGCTGGCAAGGAAGTGCCAGATTTCTATTTGAAAAAATTACTTACAGAATATATTAGTGGAACAATTAGACATATTCTTTTACAGAAAGATACTAACTAATTAAGTTGCTATTATTATATTTTCTTATGTAGGTTGAGCATAAATTTAAATCATTCCTAAAAGCATCAAAGTTATTGGCCCCCTTTAATATAAAAGATAGCCTTAGTATCAAAAAGTGTAATAATCTATCATGGCAAGTACTAAAGCTTTTTTGAGAAGTATATGATACAAGAGAATTAGTCACTACTATCAGTGGTAGATATCCTAGACTCAATTAAAAAAAAAGTGCAATAATGTATGAAATAAGGCAATTATTACAAAGTTTGTTTGAGACCATGCTCATCCTATCTTTAGATAAAATTGATAGATGGAGAGCTTGTTTGGAATAACGATTAGAATCTTTAAAAGTGATTGTGATTTATAGAATATGAAGTATGAATATGAAAGAAATTTTGTTTTGACTTATATCAAAGTATTAGTTAAATAAAAGTACATATACAAACAAGTCAGAGTGTAATTATAAAAGGGAAAAAATTGTGGACGATTTGCACTGTTGGATGTTATTAGGAAAAAAAAATAATAAGGTAGGAGCTGCAATTTTGCTCCTGGTTATGACAACATGGTCTAGATATTTTTATTATAAGGCATAATCATGAAATGTGATTCTAAAACTCTGCTTCGGTGGTAATGAAACTTACTACTCATTAAAATTAGAGAAAACCATATTGGAGGTATTTATACTTTTTTTTAATTTTCAATTTGGTACCTATGTGTTTTTTGTTCTTAACTAAATCTTTATTTTTCCTCTATTAACATCATTAATCCTTATGTAGAGACTAAAAATATCAATAGAACAAAGTTATAAGAGTTAATGTTGCTAAAAATATAAAATTAAATGTTTAATTAAAGGAAAAAAACATATAGGTACCAAATTAAAAATTGAGAGAAAGTATAGGTACCTTCAATATGGTTTTCCCTTTAAAATTATATAAAAGAAAGTAAACTGCTCCTCTGGTCTTTAATATAGGATCTAATTATTGAGTTGATCTTGGTCCTAAATATAAGACCCATTTCTCATATTTATCAATTTTCTCTAAATTACCCCTATATATGCTTCTTCAGCCATAATTAAGTAAAGGAGGAAGATGAGGTATTAAGAAAGATGGTTGTGGTATTTTAGGAAAAATATATCACATTTCTTATAATTAACTAACTTACCTAACTTTTTTAATCTAATCAAATTAGTTAAATAAGTCTTATATTAATTACAAGAGGAGTAATTACTAAAGGACAGACTGGAGTATATAACATTATTGAGGTTATTAACATTTTACCCAAAATATATTACTCCTCCGGTCCTAATTATAAGACCCAATTGACTTATTTGAGGAGATTAAGGAAGTAAGTTAAGTTGGTTATTTATAATAAATAAGTGTTGTCATTCCTAAAATATCCTTGCTAATTAAGTATATTGGCTAAAACTATCATTATTAGAAGGATTATCTTGGAAAAAATGCATAAATATAAGAGACAAAATGGATTGGGGTCTTATAATTAGGACCAAATAAAAAATTAAATGGGATCTTATAATAAGGACCGGAGGAGTATCAAGGTTTTGAACATTTTCCCCGCTTTTTCTTGGCCAAATATTGCACCGAACTTTTTTCAACTTGTTCTATTTGAACTGTTATTTGTCAGTTCCGGATTTCCGAAGGAGGACATGACCTCAACGGTCAGAACCAACGTTTTCTTCTTGCCACACCGAAGGCTACAAATATTTGGATTCTCCAGGAAGCTTCTTCCAGCATGACCGTACAAGTGTTTGTTTCGTCCTGCTCTCTCGCATCCTACCTAGAATCAGTTCCGATTTCTCTCCTTCTCACCTTCTTCTTTCTCTCTCTTTCTTTCACCCCATCATCACACTTTCCTACCAAAAGCTTTCTTTTTTTTTTTTCTTTTAACTTTTTCCTTTTCCCTTAGAGATGTTGTAATCGAAACCCCCTAGGTAAAGTTCTATTCTTTGTGCGAGGTTTCCCTGGGACGTGGAGCTGGTGATGTTGAATATGGATTTCGATAGGAAGGTAGTGTTGGGTTTTGTTTGAGGATGAGTTTTTGCTATGATATGGATGGTAGGGTTTTGGATTCAGGTTCACTGCCTCCTACCATTCTGTTCGAATGTCGATCCCTTCGGCATTCGATTTCTCTAGCATCATCTCCCCAGATTTCTTCGGGGGTCGTTGTTCTTTCGTTCGGATTGGGGTTGATCGGCGACGTTTGTGATCGATTCGAACAAAAATAACAATAAAAGAACAAAAGTAAAGAGATCTTCTTGCAATTGAGTTCTGAGAGCAGAATGGATTCTGGGGTTGAATCGCCAGAAAACGATGGAACAGGGACAAAGGAGCCTGCTCAGTTCGAGGAGGATTTTGCAGAGAAAGACCCAACTGGTCGATATATACGGGTATGAAGGCTATGAATATTCTCCATTATCTGTTTTGCAATTCAATTTTGCTCTTCGGTGCTATAACTTTTGGGGATGTTCCTGGTAAGTGCTTGATAAGATTCAATTGTGGGTGATGATTATGTTTTGTTTGAGTCTAGGAAGCAAGGAAATGGATAAAAAAACAACAGCTTTATGTTACCCCAAAAAAAAGCCCCAAGGCTTTTAGGAATTTTGGATGGCGCTTCGTCGGACACAACACGACTACGTCTTTAAAATATTGATGCCTTGGAACAATAACTGAACATTATGGTAAATATGAGTAACTTGAGCTATAGGGGTCGACACATATCTATGATAATTGTCTGGATTACTACGAGAGGGAAGTTTTCTATACTTGATTTGTTAGCATGTTCACCCAAGCTAGCATTCCGACAGAGATCTTGCAAGGGAAATAAGCTGAGCTTGGTTTAAATAACTGCGTTATCCATATGATACGCCTGAATGCATATTTTCCATCATTCTAAAATTAGGGCAGCTAATATAGGGCTTGGCATTATTTTGCTGAAAGTAAGATTTAATTAAATGTTTTCTTGTTTAAACTTGAAAGATAAATTATCAATTATGTTCAATTGGTACCTTTATGAGCTACACATTTTATTGAGTGTGTCAGCCCCAATGAAATTTCAAATTGAAGGTTGCGTCCAGTATTCAAAATGTATAGATAAACCTTGATGAAGTGGCTTCAAGTAATGCCTTTGCCTCAAGCAAAGCTGCGGTTGATGACAATTTTCTCACTCCATTGCAGGGAATTTTTGTAGTTCTATAATTTGCCTAGTCTTTATCTATTATTTTATTTTAATTTTTCTCTTTTTCTTTTTCACAGTACAATGAAATCTTAGGCAAGGGTGCTTTCAAAACTGTGTATGATTCTGATACTTTATCTCTTATTATTGTTGAATTACTATTGTTGCTTTATGTTAATCTATTTTGCTCTCTCACTGGCAGTTATAGGGCCTTTGATGAAGTCGATGGAATCGAAGTTGCATGGAACCAAGTTAGGATTGATGACCTTTTGCAGTCAGAAGTAGATCTAGCAAAACTGTACTCTGAAGTTCACATACTGAAGTCTTTGAAACATGAAAATATTATGAAGTTCTATCATTCTTGGGTTGATGATAAAAACAAAACTGTTAACATGATCACTGAGCTATTCACGTCTGGAACTTTAAGACAGTATGTTGTTGTGGCAGATTTTCTTCCTTCCCTCTAGGTTGTTCTGCTGTTATTTTTGCATCTGGAATAATATTACACATTTTGGCAAACAGATACCGTAGGAAGCATAAAAATGTTGACATGAAGGCCATCAAAGGTTGGGCTAGGCAGATTCTCCACGGTTTAGCCTACATCCATAGTCAAAAGCCTCCTATTATTCACAGAGACCTGAAATGTGACAACATCTTTGTGAATGGAAACCATGGAGAAATTAAGATAGGAGACCTAGGGTTGGCAACTGTGATGCAGCAACCAGTTGCTCGAAGTGTCATTGGTATGATATTACTCTCTTTAAATGTGAGATTTTCATCATACTAAATCTTCTAGTTGCACTCAATCTGTTGTTCTGTACTTTTAATTATTAAGGGACTCCTGAATTTATGGCTCCTGAGCTTTATGAAGAGGAATACAATGAGCTTGTTGACATCTATTCTTTTGGGATGTGCATATTGGAGATGGTTACTTTTGAGTATCCCTATAGTGAATGCAAAAATCCAGCTCAAATCTATAAGAAAGTTACCTCTGTGAGTATATTAAACACCAGTAATGCCTTATGCTATTGATTACATTTAGATGCTTACTATTTGAACCACTTCTTTAACATCCACCGTTCTGATGCCTTACTGCAGGGTATCAAGCCAGCTTCTCTTAAGAAGGTGAATGAACCCCAAATTAGAGGGTTTATTGAAAAATGCTTGGTTCCAGCATCTCAGAGATTGTCTGCAGAGGAGCTTCTCAAAGACCCATTTCTGCAAGTTGAGAATCCAAAGAATCCAGCCCGAGATCCCTTACAGTTGCCTCCTCAAACTCCAAGATCTATAGATTGGTCCAGATCTGGTCCTTTATCTATGGACATAGATGCTGACTATAAACAGATTTCTATGAGTACCTGTACTGAAAGCAACTGTGGGAGTCCTCAGTCTCCAGTTCTAGAATTCCAGAGGACATCTAAGGAGAATGAATTTAGGTTGAGAGGGACAAAAAATGATGACAGATCAGTATCACTGACCTTACGTATTGCGGATTCCTCTGGTTAGTATATGGTCCCTACCCCTCCAAAAAAAAAAAAAATCTATCTATCTATGGGGCTGAGGGGGGATTGAACAATGCATGAAACTAGTGTTAAGGTTATGCTACATTTTTCATCATCTATATGCCAATGACATGACATTCTTATACTTGCAGGTCGAGTTAGGAATATACATTTTCTCTTTTATCTTGATTCAGACACTGCAGTATCAGTGGCCTCAGAGATGGTTGAACAACTGGAGTTAGCAGAACATGATGTGACCTTCATTGCAGAGCTTATTGATCATTTGATGACAAAACTTCTACCTGGCTGGAAACCTTCATCTGATTATTCCTCAAGTGAAGGAATAAGCCTCAATGGCGGATCCTCAACACTGGTAGATGTCCAGACTCAAACAAGTCTATGGGATTCCATCCTAACCATTGATTCTGCTGGACTAATTATTTACCAAGATGATGTGTTAGGGCCGATTACTGGTGATCAAAAAGGTGAGGTTACACTTGAGGAAGGCTGCTTGCTGGGTGGCACTTTAATTAATGCTACTCTGCATGGTGAGTGTAATTCTTCTCCCACTTTGGCTGACTTGGAATATCAATATTCCCAAGGATTCACAACCTCTGGGCTAGTTGCTAAAGATTCAGCTACAAAAATTGACAAGTTTCTCGATTTCAATGGGAGCTCTAGATCCTTGAGCTGGTCTATCTCTGAACTGGATCTTGGGGATACATATCTTGACGCTTGCAAATTGCAGAGAACAACAGATAACGGTGTGGGGGAAGGCATTGTGATAAACAACTTTACGAAGAATGAAACGATTCCACCATTTAATGGAACATGCAATGCTTTTAGCTTGACAAGCAGCTGTTCTTCTTTGTCTTTAGCAGAGGAGAATGCAGATTCTGAGCTAAAGTTGGAAATTGATGCAATTGAGGCTTTCTATCGTGAACAGTTACAAGAACTCTCTAGAAGGAAGTTGGTGCATTTGGATCTCATCAGAAAGAGATGGATGGCTAAGAAAAAATTGGCTGTTCATTGATCCTGCAGTGGTTGATGAACCCGTTTTATGTCCCTTGCTGAGGCTATTTTGTTGTTATGAAGTTCGTTGTATTTGCTGAACTCTGCATATCGAATGTTGCTTGGATTTGGATTCTGTCAATTAATCAAGGATGAAGTGAAAGAAACAAGAGACAGGGATGATAACTATCTCCATAGGGGTCCCACCCACATTCTCTTCTTTCTTCTCACACAATTCTTTCAATTAATTTAAGGGATCTAACTCCAGTTTGATGTGGCTCTTTTTTCTTTCTTTCTTTCTTTCTTTGAGCTGGTATCCTTGTTCTCCGAAGTTTAAAATTATTTCCTAACTTTGGAGAAATTTTCTTATGAGTTGTACGTACAGGACTATGTTTGCAATTTGTCTCTATATTCTGAACCTTGGAGATGATTCGTTATTAGTTAAAAATGCATGTACATTCTTTTAGCTCTCTGTCGACATTGTAATGCAATGCAATTATCCAAGGGAATTCATTTGGTATCAGAAACTTGCTTCAAGTCTCACTTTCCTCATATCTCATCTTTCTCCTCACTCCTTCCATCACTTATCACATTGACCTCCTCTCTCTATGAGCAGGAAAACTATACTAACAACTTGAGACTTCTTGTTGTAGGTTTCCCTAAATGTGCAAAGGGAGTATTGGTGAGAAACAGAAATCACCTACTAGTAGAGAGGATTAGATTACCTTTTTGTTATAGAAATACTTGAAACAGAACCAAATTGATGAACTGATTGGAACTCAATCAAATACATACGTACCAAATAAAATTTTTTTTTAAAAAATGAAAATTAACTTCCTCTCTTTTTCACATTAGAAAAGCATAAAGTAAACTAAATCCAACCAAACCATCCAAAATTCATTTAGCCAAAATGAACAAGTCTTTCTTTTTGCAAAACCAATTTAATAATTCGATTTGGTTTTGTCCATGGCCGAATCGAATCAATCCCATCGATGTCCTTGTCTGTGAGGTTTATGATTTCTACATATGCTGCAACTGAGAAACTGCTGAGAATAATACAGGTCAAGAAAGGCTCGTATGTCTAAGGAATAGATTATACTAATCGCAAGGAATGAATATTCAAATGTGCAACATAGGATAGAAAAACAAAAGAATAGTAAAAATTCTCATCGATGAGTAAGAATGGTAAGAATCAGCCATCACGCCATTGGTTTCTGCACTTCCCATTCAAACACATGTAGAATATGGTTGCTGGCTCATCAGCTGATCGAGTCTGAAATTCTGTGTAAGCAGCTTTGTCATGATTGCACTTTGGACATGGGACTGCCAAAAAAGGGTAGTAGTGAGAAAAGAACATGAAGATTTTTTTTTTTTGGGGGGGGGGGGGGAGAAGAACCTAGAATTCATAGCATCACCTCTTAGAAACACTCAATTGAAAAATCAGGGTGAATAAAAACAATAATTTACACCCTCTTAGTTTGTCCAAAATGATCGGTGAAATCAATCATTGCAACTCCTCTCACATCTATTCAGTTTTCAACAACAGGACACCCTTCAAAAACAATTTCAAATTTAAACAATATAATATATTATGGTCTAATCCGCAACTTTGATTTGTTTACCTCCACTTCCTGTTCTTGTTGGTCTACATTAATCCAGGAAACCAACCACATAAATGTAAATGGGGTGATTAGAACACCATTGAACAATATTTTTTGTTTGAGCCTTATCACACACACACGCAGCTTTTCAGAAGGCAAAATACTTAGGAAGAGGATTCAGAATAAACGTAGGATCACTTCTGATGAACGTGGCAAGAAAAATCCACTGAAAGTTATTAGCAATGGATTCATACTAACACAACTGAACATAATCCGCACGTCAAGTTGACTTAAGGAATCAAAGAATTATTTCCGATCACTTCTGTTCATGCTTCAGTATGAAAAGCGTAGTTCTCAGAAGTATTTTACATATAAGTTCAATTAAGAGAAGCATCAAGGCTATAAAGTTCACATCTAAAGGACCTCTTAAGTCATGGTATCAGACAAGGCACTGGACTCACCCCACAAGAAGGTCCATCAAGAGTAAATTCCCACAATGTATATATCTCCAAAGATCAAATATATAAAGCATTAGATTTAGATGAAGTTTCTTATATCTTTACTTTCAAGCATTCAATTTAAAATATAAAAAGTGCATGCTTTTTTTTAATAGTAACATATTATAAACTTGTCATATTGATATTAGAAAGATCACAAACTTATCACGTTTTAACTGGAGAAACTGATAGCGATAATATAAACATCAGCATTAAAGCTTTTTCCTTGTACAATTGGCGTCAGAATAAGATAGAAGAGTTTCATCCCAAAAAGGGGAATTAAAAGCAGTATAGCTTGCACTGATCAGCAAACTGGTATGACTACAAACAAACATTTATCGAAAAAAATCATCAGCAGAAACTAATGATTATCCAACTAACCAAAGCAAAAAAGAGCTGAAGGAAAAGTAATTCCTAGCAGTAGGGGGACAAGATGAAGTGGGAATATGTGTACCTTCAGCTGTGGGTGCATTCTTCATGTCATCTTGGGAGATAACAGGTTCTATTTCTTTTCTGACTAAACGCTGCTTTCTCTTTATCTTTACCTGCAAAGTACAGAGATGAAGCGAGAAAATGAACACACACACACGCACACACAACACTGCACTATAAAAAACAAAACAAAAAGAGGATAAAAAGGGAAAATTTTCCTCGGGGACATAGCTCTTGAACCTATACCTTATTCTCCATGTAGCAAACATATGGGCAAGTAGGACAAAAGAATCTTGAAGGGCGACCCATATAGGGCAATTCGTATTGCAACAGGGTGCCACAAGTCGGACAAAACTCCATCTTCTGTGTAAGCCTCTTGCAGAAAGCCAGAAACACTCCCACTGCAACGGTTTTATCAATTAAAAATTAGAATAATAGTCATGACAACGAAAAAAGCAAGAGAGGGAAATTGCTAGCGCATCGATAAATAGATTGCTAATCAGAATAATGCACAAGCAGAGGCAGAAGATGATTTTTGAGGCAAGAAAACTTTTCTTACCCCGAAGCAGTGACCTGCACCGAAGCCTTGGTGTGAGAAAATGAGTTGGCCGACAGATATAAAGGACTTCGTGCCTTCCCCGCTGCCCCGATCCAGCGTCGCCGCCGTCACATGCACCAGAGACTGGGGCTACCCATTCATCGGAACGATCCCGTCACCTATTTCACATACACACGTGATTATAATAATAATAACCATAATAATACATAAGAGTTTAATACATTTTGTATCTTAAATTTCTAATGCTCCTTTTGATATTAAGAAAACTTCCAATCAAAAAATAGTTTCAATACATTTTTTATTAAAAATGTTAGTTTAAGAAAAAGAAAAAAAAATATCTAATTTCTATATTAATAATAATTTTTTAACAAAAAAATTAAAATTTAATAACTTTTAATTCTATTCTTATTTAATATATATTTGTTTAAAAAAATATACAAACAATAAATTAGGAAATAAAATTATCCATTCATAAAATTTACATGAAAATTTCAGCAATGGGCATTAAAAAAAAGAAGGAATTTTTAATAACATTTGGCATGCCTTTTCCTATGACGAATTTAGTGACGCGTCCTTCTACATTTTTTTTTGGGGGGGGGGGGGGGATACAAATAAAGAAAGAAAGTGATGCGCTTATGTCATTAGTTGAATGTCTCGACAATGGGCTAATATAATGCACAAATATAATACTTGAAACCAACTTTAACTCTATCTTTAAAAACAAAAATCAATGAATAAATATACTTTAACAAGTCATGTCATTCATTATTAATAATGAAAATCATTTATAAGCATGGTATGACTTGCTTTTATATTTTACATTATCTCAAGCTTTCGAATTTTATAATTTTTTTCATACAATATAAAAACATTTAGATTATAATTGATCTCAAGCAAGTCACAAGGAGAAACATAGTGAATTTTATCGTTAAAAAATTATTTCACCATATTAAAAAAGAATGAGTTATACTTTTATGATTTTATTTTATTTGAATCTAACCTTAATAAATTATAAAATTATAGTCGAAACAGTTTAACAAAATATTTCCATATCATTAATCACAAAAATATGCAACATTATTAACCAATCTAAGTAGAATTTCAAAAATATTTTTTTTAAATCGAGTCAAACTCCTCCACATATTTATTTCGTACACCGTAAAAGCAATTTTAAAACTATGGTTTTATTTGCATCCAAACATCCCTTAAATTGACTTTAACCTCAATTACTTTCTTGATTTTTTGAACAATACAAAAATTAATCATAACAAAATCATGTTTTTAATTTTATTTACTTTTAACATGCTTGCTTATCCGTTTAAAACTGATTTAATTAACATATTATTTTCATAAGAATCTACACTTGACCCTGCTATCCACTTCAGCCAAAAAAAACAGAGTCATACACACCTTTCACCAGCCACACCCTTAATCTGATTGGGTCACAAAAATAATTTTTTAATACGATCTCAAATCAATATATTATCCATATTCTATTTTTTAATACGATCTCAAATCAATATATTATCCATATTCTTGCTTATAAGCACAGCGGTAGAACCAGACTTGAAGAGAAATTCATCAATGGCATCTTGGAGGGGATCATACTGCTGCTTTAAGTGCCAGAACCATATTGCTTTCCATCATGATATTATTTCAAAAGATTTTCGGGTCAGATTTATTACTATTATTATTACTATATCTTTTTTCTTTTGATTACTTTCTTCATCACTTGTTCTAGCTTCTTAGAATGAAACGTCTCAAACTTGCTAGCCAATTTCTGAGGGATGAGGTTCCAATTTGACTCTCAAACCATTCTGATCAATTCCATCGGCCTAGACTCACATCTCTAGCTACCGGCTAGTTGCAAAATTTTATATTTATCATACCAGATTTGACTCCCATGCCAAAACCATAGAATTTAGATGCAAGTTTTATGCGGTTTTCAGACTAAATGAACTCATATTTTGGCACAAAAATGTGATCACAAAGTTTAAAGTTCTGGTTTTTTGCTGATATGAACTGATTTGGGGAAAAAACTGCATCGAAGTTTCAAATTTGATTTGTTTTTATGGATTTTCAACAAAAAAGGATCCGGTTTATGTTTGACAGGCAAGCAGTGGGAGGGCTTTTCTGTTTTCTCATGCTATTAACATTAATGAAAGTGCCAAGGAGGATAGGCAGCTCATGACTGGTCTTCACACAGTTTCTGATGTTTATTGCTCTGATTGTGGAGAAGCATTAGGATGGAAATACATCAGAGCTTATGAGGAATCCCAGAAATATAAAGAGGGAAAATTCATTCTAGAAAAGTTCAAGATCACCATCACCACTAATTAGATCCTTGTGAATTTTCTGCAGAAGTTGCAGAGTCAAAACTGAAGGGCAAAAAAAGCTCTTCATAAAACAATTAAAATGGTAATTTTTTTTTCATGTTGTACTTAGGTTCTTTGGAGCAAAATTGGTGAAGGTCATTTATTTCATTGTCAGAAAGCTGGGAACTGGCGGAGGTATATTGGTCTGCTGCAAAATCATGACATCATTCATTTGTTTCAGAAGCATGTAACATATGAATAAATGAGATTTAGGTTGTGTTAACTCCAATATGGTCTATGTATATGAATCTGTTGAAGTTCTTCACAAATCAGCAAGAGTTCATGTCAGACAATTCTACAAGAGATTGAGAATGTCATGAATTTGAAGGATCAAGTTCTTTTTGAATATACAACAAAAACAATACGTCTTGTTCCATTAAGTGGGGTCAATTACATGGATTACATAGCGTCATTAAAAATTTGACACCTCTTCAGTTTATACAGTATGTTATGAGATCATTAGATATTTTCTGGAATCTGTTTTCCGGGCATGTTCTGTTAGTTTGAGTATTTTTCAGATGATCACAAAGCAAAATTTAAATATGAATCCTGTGAAAGATTATAATAAAATTGTTCATGAATGTTCATTTAATGACTTATAGGAAGAACCTAATTTTGTCTGGTTTGGTTGGGAAAAAAATATCATGCATCAGTGTGGAAAAGAAGAGGAAGATTCATGAAAGCCTATCCAAGAAGATTACGCGTGCCTCGAATATATGCTTTCTTCCCTGCCAAAGGCAACTTCCAAGAAACCATCGCTCTATCAGGTGAGTGTCTATGGAGCCAGCAAACGAACTAAAAATTAATAGCACAAGGAAATTTTTTTAAAAAAATGTTTATCCTTCTAAACTAAAACAAAATTGATAAAATAGACGCATCAAACTAAAAAAGATTTCAAGTCCAAAGTTAAGATGAGTCAAAAAAAATTACTTGGTCTAGACTTGACCGAGAAAGCCAGTAACTTTCCCTGCATCTTTTATGAAAAACTGAGAACGCCTCCTATGGGATTTTCCTTATAGACCAGTAGAGCGATGCTATCGATGGATTTTTTTTTTTGTGGATTTCATAAGCGGTGAAAGCCTGAGAATTCAACTCTTCTGGCCATGGAGGAACCAAACAGAGAAGGCAATACTGACGGAGATGGGAAGCCATATGAGAATGAGTTTTGCAAGTTCAGGGGAATGAGTCTTCAATTCTTCACAAGGCTCACGATTGCTTAGAGTTATATTCAACATTAGAAAGCATATGCGCACAACTTTTATTTCTTTTCCTTAATGTATTAATATAATTTTTAGTTTCTCAATTTTATTTTATTTTTTTGTAAAAATTCTCATTTTTCATCCTTCAAATTTCTTTTCATTCATAATATTAGTTTTTATAATTTAATAAAAACTTAAATTATTTCACCTCTTAAAAAAACTTAAACCTATGATCTAAAATTTAAAGAACTACTACCTCCGATCCTAATTATAAGAACCAGTTAACTAATTTGAGAAGATTAAAGAAGTAAGTTGAGTTAGTTATTTGTCTTAAATAGATGTTACCTTTCCTAAAATATCCTTACTAATCAAGTATATTAACTAAAACTATTATTATTAGAAAGACTATTTTGAAAAAATATATATATATAAATATAAGAGACAAAATGAATTGAAATTTTATATTTCGAACCAAAATAAAAATCAAACAGGATCTTATATTAAAGATCAGAGGTAGTAGAAGTTAAACTTAAAAAACTAGAGATTATATTAACCCCACCATAATTTCTGTCCGTTTTTTCGCACATTGAATATTTTAGATTTTACTCTCGTATCACAATGTATTTTGGGGGGCGAGGGATGAATGATGATTGCCTGATAACATGTTTCTTATTGGACCTTTATGATAATACGGTTAACATCGCGCTATACAAGTTGAAGTGTAAATATACATGGTAGGCCTACGCTATTATGAATGGATTAAAATTAAAATTACGCTCATAAATGTTTGCCGGCAGCGACCCCTTCCATGTTTACCATTCAAGACTTGTGCTCCGCCACAAAAATGGAAAGCCATGAATCATTGCAGAACACGTCACAGTCGTAATATCTACTAACCAACCCTACTTTTGAACAAGCTATATATCGAGTCCTAAAAGCACAATCAGCCCCAAATTCTTAATTTTTAGATACAAAAAGCAAACCATAAATTGTACCGCGAGGGGTTCGCTTCCCTACAGATCGCACTACTTTCTATTCCAACACAGTGACTAAGAAGAACCACCGGAACCTGCTTCATTCCACATCATCAGACATCTTTCAGGTGCGGGACCTTCGGATTGGTGAGCGGCTGTAGATGAATTGCAGAACAAATTAGTTCGAGATGGAAATACAGAACAACCAAATTGCAAGAAGATCGATTTCAAATCGACTGCAAAAACAATACCTGCGGTATCTGCCATATTCAGGACTCCTTGGCCTCCCATAATCGGGACTCCTTGGCCTCCCATAATCGGGACTCCTACGTCTATCGTATGCTGGTCCATTGTACCTATCATACACAGGGCTGCGTGGACGACCATAATCAGGACTAGGTCGCCTACGAACAACTGGACTGGGTGATCTTCCATATCCCCCTCTTCTGGGGCTGTCATAATATCTGTCACCCCTCTCATCGTCATCCCTCAGAGCATACTCCACTGAAACCACCCTATCCAGTATCTTGCTGCGAGAACGAGACTAGAAATTTTATTCCCCGTGCCATGAACAGGAAACCAACAAGAAAGAAACTCACCGAGAAATATCTTAGCCTAATCACTGACCTCATATGTGTACACTCAAGAGCTTTAGTAGCATCTTCTTGTGATTCAAACTGCACAAAAGCAAAATTCCTGCGAATCCTAACATGAAGAACTTTCCCATATGGTTCGAAGTGCCTTTCTATATCACGAACTCTAGTGCGGATTGGGTCAAAGTTAATCACAAATAATGTTTTGGTGGGCCTCTGGTTTGCTCTGGACCCATCTCGATGACGACCACGTTCACCCTGCAAGTACCAAAACAGCTAGTAAGTATTAAATAATATTTGGGCAGGAATTTATTTCACCTGCCAATAAAAAGAATATGGAAAACAAGAATTTTTCATAAGAATATTATCATACTCTAGCCCACTCTACAGACAGCCTTCGCTTGTCATAACCAAAAGGAAAATTGTCTAATGCACGAATTGCATCTTCAGCATCACGCTCATCCTCATAATAAACAAATGCAAAACCTGCAATAACAGCACTGATATTAGAGCCACAAGTGATGATGGAAGGCATTAGCATATCATCCCTCACCAAGCAGTACATCAGCCAAATCAGGATTTTATTTTCCCTGTCAGGAACAACTGAATACAACACCTGCATATACGGGAGGGCTGATGCACATGAAGCGGTAGAGGCGTTCAATGAGGAACAAAATCATGATTGCAATAAAAGATTTAAATCCAAAATTCAGATCTGGGATTGTCATTGCAAAGCATGCTTCTCCATTCAGACAGCACGAGTGAATTCAGTAAGATAAGGCATTGCATGGCATGATAGATTTCATTGATCCCCTATTTTCAGTAGATGTAGGCATGGCATTGCATAACAGTGTTTCATTGATCCCCTATTTTGAGTCAATGTAGGCATGGCTTAATAAATTGAACGATGATCCCACTATGATCAATCTGGTAAAATGGCAATGTAAAGCGATGAGGTGAGTGAGTGACTGATGATCAGGTGAGAAAGTGCAGATGATGCTATCTGAGAGAGGGAGAGCAGACAGGCAGGAAGTTTCCTTCCAAAAAAAGTTTGGCAGAGAAGTTGGCAAGCCAAGAAAGAGCTCAGCATATTTTCCCTTAGTAGAGGTTCCTGCGTCAAAAGAAACACTTAAATATGGAGGATTTCCCCAAAGAATTGCAATTTTTTTGTGGCTGCCACATATTTTCCACTAGGATTTAGGAATGGAACATACAACCCATAAATGCAGCCCTACATCCATATCCAAATATCCTGGTTTCAATATCTTAGTTCTCAGAATCTGCTTAAGACATTCTGATTAAGATAAAGGTATTTTCATAGAATTTTTTATCAACAGAACTTACTTTAAAAAATTAGAAGTGACATACTCACTCCATACTCAATCTAATATATTTAAAAAAAAATTACAAGCCCTAAGTGATGCTGACGCTGGCTGAAAGACCCCATATAAATTCGGGATATCATCCAGAATGCCACACAATCCTAAAATAGATGCTAAAGGTTATGAATAATCTGGATTGTAAATTATGGATCTATAAAAAAAAAAGGATCTAAATTTTTTTTTGGGGGGGGGGGGGTTTGCACTTCATTATATTTAAAATGCCATATAACAGATATCAGACAAACACCTCATGACAGGCCTTCCACCAGTGATCTGAAACTAATAGTGGCAGAAAGGAGAGCTCAGGCTGGTAGGTTCAAAGTAAGCTGAGCTCTCACACGCCTGCCAATTGCACAACAAATGCATTCAATAAAGGATTGCCCTACAAGAGCATACGTGATATAGAATTGTACTAACTCTCCTCTTCTAACTTCTAAGAAAACTGAGGGCGCAAGTATCAAACTCGGGTTATAATGAATGAGACCATGTAAAACATTTACATTATGACAATCTTAAGGTTAGGTTTCGCCAACGTGAATGATATAGAATGAGTGAAAAAGATGGTGCACGGCCGACGAAAATTTAAAATTTACAACCGCAAGGTGTTTCTTACATCTAAATAGAATCACTGATTGCGTGATCAACTGGGTAAAAAAGGGTGCAACATGCAGTGTCATCACTCATAAATGTACAAAAATATCTTTCTGACTAAATGTATAGGTACTTTGGAACGTGTTCTCACTACACTAAAACTTATCAAACACTGCCTATAATCCCAAAAAACCGTAAAGGATGGGATCAGCAATTTAAGAGACTCCAGGAAACTTCCTTCCAAAAGAAGGAGATAACAGGCTTGATGACCTCTTGGATACTAATACACGATTGAGCAGAAATGTTTACCCGATTTCATGTCTACGCGTTCTATCCTCCCATACTTAGCAAACAGGCGCTCCAGCTCAGATTGACGGGTATCGTACTCGAAGTTCCCAACAAAAACCGGCCTCATCTTCGCAACTATTCCACCAAGTAGCCTTCAGAAACAAAGAGATAACATCAATCGTCGAGATCAGAACAAAACTATCAAACCAATTTATCTCAAAGCCTCCACGCCCTAGCCCTAAAATCCCGAAACCAGTCACCCCCGCTAAAGGTTCTCAATTTTCCAATGCTATGAGCAGAATATACACCGACAGATGCTAATCACCGCTGGATCATTTTCTCTTGCTCCTCTACACACAACCAAAAACGAATAGCTCCCTCAAATTTCCACAAGATGAAAACTTTTTTCTTTTCCAAGACCTTCGGAAAGACAAGCTTTTACTTCTAATCAATGCTTTGGAGAAGATAAAAGGGGCGAGAGAAAACGCGAACCTGAAAAATCGTGAATTTGTTTCCCTTCCTCGAAAGCTCAGGAATACAGAGATTCCGGGGAGACGACGGGATGATGACTGGTCTTATACCATGGGCAGTTCGAATAAAACGAAGCCCTAATTTCGCTGCTGGTCTCTGGCCTTCGGCAAAAATGGGCTCCTTTGTTTGCAGCCCAAGAATGGCCCACCCAAAGACCCATTTATTTATTATCATAGAAATATAGCCAGTTATGGCCTGAATTCTCCCATTTACCATCCAAAACGAGGGGGGAAAACGGGAAAAAAACTGTTGAGGAAAGTTGACCAATGAGATATGATATGAGAATTCATTTTTAAGAAAACATAATTTATAATGCTTCTGGATATTTAAATTGCGAATTTTTTATAAATAAATTTTAATGATTGATGATTGATCTTATTTATCTACGTACTCCTTTGTCATCTATTCCTTAACCCATAAGACCTTCTATCTAATCAACTAAGTTTTTTCTCAGAAAGGAGTGGATAAATAAAATAATATTGCTCTAACCATTAATTTCTGAACACTATTGTATCCCATATATAGGCAATGTAATATAATAGGAGAGTGACACCTGTCCCATGTAACTGATTTAATAAACAAACATATTTAATACATCTAACTGTTTTTTTCTTTTACTTTCTGAATCAGGTGAGAGATGGGATGGTTCTTCCGTTTTTGCTTTTATGTTTTAGAAGTGGGATGGTGCTGCGGACAACGGTCACATTTAGAGGCCTGAAATCAAATAATAATGTGTCGACCAAAATTTTTTTACTTTTACCAGAAGTGCCACCCAAATAATGGAGAACCCCTTTTTTTAAAAAATAAAGGAACGAATTTTGATCACATATCTACATAATAATCGGGGAAGTTTTTGTTTTAAGCATAGGTGAATTAGATGGATTCTTTTTTAATCTTTCTCCGTGTAATTCCCTTGACACCAGAAGATATTCTCGTTTTTTTTACATAATTTTTGATACAATCCCATATTTTTATCATCTTCTTGTAGACTCTAGGAATACTTTTTTGATTGTGCAAATTAAAGAGAATGATGACTTTGGGTTGTACCAAGTTTGAACCCGAGTAGATTTATTTTGTCTCATAATACCCCACTATATATGTATAAAATGAGATTTATGTGTTTGTGTACATTTTTTTTAATTAATAGATCCTGGTTTTTTAAGCATAATATGATGTATTATTGGTGTTTTCTCATGGGAGATAATCACATTCACGGATAATTGAACAATGAACACTAAATATAAACACATTTTTCGCCCGGGAATTCAAACATTTGAGTATGATGAATCATCAACGAATCCTTTGCAATGGAAGTAATTTTATAATAATGGAGAATCCAGTTTGGATGCTCTACATGATTTAGTAATTACAAAACCCGTATTAAGTCATAACAAGATCCAGCAGCAATACTAATAAGGATTAAATTTAGCAACAAAAAAAAGCTAGTTTTTTTTATAAATATGTCTGTATTTAGTATCTGACAGTATCTTGAGGTGTGCTAACAAACAAAAAAATTTAGCAACAATCAATGAAAGGGACACTTCTCTTTTTTGGGTCCTGAGAAACCTAACTCGCACAATGAAAAATAAAATTGCAGCTCTTTATATGAGCAAAGGTCGCAGCTGGTACAAAGCATTAAGGTTAAGGATGGGGATTGAGAGTTAAAAAAACTATATTAAAAGACTGATTAGCATGAGTAATTATTTGATATTTGGAATTAGACAAATCTGTATATGTGAGATTAGGAAATATCATGAGTCAATCCTATCTATATGAGATTACCTAATACGATGGGATAAGAAATCGCTCATGCTAGATATCTTTTTTAACACATATTTTCTCTCAATTATAATCCTCACTCTTCATTTTCAATTATTCGTACAAAACGGACTAAAGTTTAATAAATAAGTAGTAAATAGTTTGTTGGCCCAAAATAAGAAACAGTAGTAACCGTTTTAATGACTTTTATCTGACTGCATTTTCCCATATCTTTAAACTAATTATTAGTTATATTATTTATAACATGTAAATAATATTTTTGTACAAAATGTTATTTATAACTCGTCTCAAACGCTGCACGTTGTGCGAGGAAGTATTTCTACAATTATAATATGATTATAAAAATGGAAAAATGAAAACAAAAACAAAAAAGGGCTGAAAATTCAAAAGTGTGTTAGCACAACAATTTGACAACAAATTGCACTAGCCATAGGAATAACATAATGTCAAAAAAGAAAAGGCGCGCGAATTGAGGTGATGGAAGCTAACAGAAAGAGAAGGGTGAAAAATTCAAAAGAGCAAACATAGTTTATTAGCCCCAAGTCTCAACTTTGTCCAATTATTCCTGCCCCCACCTAAAGTGCAAACCTTTTTTTAAAAAAAGCTCCAATAGGAAGGAAGAAGCGGCCGACATCAATTAAGCAGACTCTCTGGTGTATAAATTTTCACCTATTATTTAGTAAAAGATTAGCTCATAACTCACAAGAGTGTATTTTTGAAATTATAAGCACGTGTTGACCCTAGGGAATTCATAGAAACCAATTCACCTAAATTTTTATTTACACCAAAAAAAAAAAAGTTGACTTAGGCTTAAAGATTAGACAAGTTAAACTATTACCTGTATTTATTAGGGGTTCAATTTGGATTTATTTCATAGTTAAATTAAGCTAAACTAGAATTATTAATTGTATTTATTAGGGTTCAATTTGGATTTATTTCATAATTAAATTAAGCTGAACTGGAATTAAGCCATCATAAATCGGAACCCATAACTTTTTTTTTTGGGAGTTTAACAAGACAACAGTTATTTATTATAAATAATTAATTTAACTAATTTTTTAATATTTTAAAATTACTTAATTAGATTTTATATTAAAGATTGGAAGTAGTATTATGTTATTATGATATCGATGACGATATCTATTATATGTTTGTTTCTGTTATATGCACACACACATTATACATATAATTAGACATTTTTTCCCATGCAATGTATGGATTAGTATATTGATTAGATTAATAATTGGATAATACTAACATGTAGTTGAATATATTCAAATATCAATTAAGATATTATTTAAATATGAAATTGATTGTTAATTTTTTTTATTGGAGATCTAAATAAAATCCTATTTAATTACAATGCTTTCCACTTAATTCCATATATTTAAATCTCCGTCAAGATATTATTTAAATCTTATTAACTAAACATATTTAAATTTCATATGATCATCCCTGACTCATTTTTAAACATATAGGTACTATAAGATGATTATTTTTCTTCAATTATTATGTTATTAGTTTGCACCATAACAATCGAGGTTCAACCTCTGGTCCAATTTTTAAAACATATAATGTTTTGATTTGACTTTATTTATCTTTTTTGTTTAAAAAATCACACAAAGAGGACAATCCCACTACATCTCAATGTCCAGAATCTTCTGAAATGGACCGCGTGACTTGAAAAGGAGTATGAGGAAGCTTCGCGGAAGGTGTCTTTTTGCGCAGAAAGTCCATACGCATATTAAATTATAATTATAATACAACTATGGCGTAAAGTTGAATATTCCTTTATCGTATTCGTATGATTTTATTTATTTTTATATTCTAAATTTGTTTATTTCGCGGGCATTTTTTTTTACTATTACATCTTCTTTCATCAACAACTTATCACTCGGCGTGCTCGTGACTTGCTCCAATCTCTGAGCTATATATTATGTTATATTTTACTCTTAATATAAAACCTAATTATTTAATTTAAAAAGATTAAAAGAGTTACTAAATTATTTAATTATAACATATGTTATATGATACCTTTAAAATATTTATATGTATCATTAAATTATATATCAATTTATAAATGCAACAAATTAATTAAAAAATGATAAATATAGATATTTTAAAATAATTTAGTAACTTTTTTAATTTTTTTTAAATTACTTAATTGAGAAGTAGTGCTATCTCCGGTTCTTAATGTGAGGTTTTGTTTAATTTTTATTTTGATTCTAAATATAAAATTTCAATCCATTTTGTCTCTCATATTTATCCATTTTTTATCCATAATAGTCCTTCTAATAATGATGGTTCAAGGTAATAAACTTGATTGGTCAGAATGTTTTGAGAAAGATAAGACTTATTTATTATAAATAACTAATTTAACTTATTTTTTAAATTTTAATTAATTAATTAATTAATTGTTATATTTAAGATAAGAGGTAGCATAGTATAACGTCCGTGAGTACGCAATACTCAAAAAGAAGGAAGTCAAAAGGAGAGGAAAGAGAGAGGGCAAGAAAAGCTGGAAGAGTGGCAGGGGAGAATTATGTAATAACGGAATAAGAGTTGTGTGTGGGGGATTGCGAAGGGTAAAGCCATGATATGTTGGGTGTGTTGCAGATTTTGCAGGAGGCAAGCGGAGGCCACTTTAATCATATTTGCTTCCGCATTTGATCTTAGCTGTTATACTAATTATAACTACACCTACACACACACACACACGCCCCCCACAGCACACACTAACAATAATAATACACTCACTTAACGTGGCCTCTAATGCCAACCTACTCAGCACGCTCTCATGTCCCTTCCCCCCCTCTTTTTTTTAAAAATTTTTTCCCATTATTTTTTTTTCTCACCATTTACTTACTGACTACATTTTTCATGAAAGATTCAAACTTACGACCTCATATTTTAAAAAAACTTTAAAGATATATTTGGTTTTATTAGGGTACAAGGCCCATCTATATTTTATAAATATTAGATACTAGATAGTTTTTATTTAGAGGTGGCCTTATTATGGTACTATGATTGACTTCATATATATACACACATATATGTATTTGCCCTTTAATGATAGGTTGTCACCCGTCACCAAACGCCAAACGGTCATAAACAAATCCAAAGTAGGAGAGTGGTAGAAGACGACTCTGAGGTTGTTTGATGAAATGCCATAAATTAGTTACCAATTAATTAAATACAGCTCCATTTACTTCATTCCCAGGCTGTCCCTGTCCGCTGGGGTTCAGTTCACTTGCTGCCTCATATTTCTTCACTTTTGTTCTGTCTTTCCTCCTCTCTCTTTTCCCCCTCTTCGTTCAAATTAAATTCACCTTTTTTTTTTCCTCTCCCTTTTCCAAACAACATTTGAATCATTTCTTCTATGTATAGATTTATGAACAAGTTATCGTTACACAGTCTCTTCTCAAATTATTTGAAATTATGTAACTAGAACAATTTGTTCCAAAGAAATTCCGACATCTTTTACTACATCTGATTTTTTTTTGTTAGCATAGTACGTCTGATATTTAATATAAGATACATTTTTTGAGTTTAAGCATGCGTTAATGAATAGTAGCATATAGAAATTCCACCTTCATGTGATCATAAATTTTGTTTTATAATAATATATTATCTTCAATTTTTAGTATAAGAGTTAAATAATTAATTTATACATATTAAGAAATTAATTAAATTTATTATTTGTAACAAATGTGTATTAACTTTTTTGAAATGCCATATTTGATTATGTGTGTTGAAGTTATTTGTTGATAGAATCTTCTTATAAGTATGTGGAATATTTTAAGAAAAAATTACAAAATTAAGAGATAACATAGATTAAAAATCTTTTATTCAGAATCAAATCTAATTTATCTAATTTTTTTATTCAGATAAGAGGGACTAATATTTTCTGACGGAAAAAAGAAATGATCACGATCTGTTCGGCCGAGCAAACCGTTGCGCAGGGCACAAGGCACATTGCCGCGCAGGTGTGTTGCCAACAGATGCGGGGAAAAGAGAAGTCAAAGGCTTGTACCGTCGTACTCAAGCCTGTCCCATACTTCAAGGGTATTTCAGTAACTTCACATATCCCACTTTCAGAGAATAAGTAACGGACTGACCCTTGGCCGCTCTCACAGCCACAGCGCATGAGGAACTCTGTGGAAGAAGATTCCAAAATTTTGTGAGTCGCCACTTACCGCAATAGCTTGAAGCTTCAAAAAGAGTTAGATAGAAATTCCAAAAGGTTTTCATTCGAAGCTAAGACTTGACCTTTAATCAACAGGAAAATTCTGTGTTTCTTGGACAAAAGGTTTTCTCACGGAATCACAGGTCTAATCGTTCTTTGCTTTGTTTTCAAGCTACAGACTTTGACGTCTTCGGTTTCTTCTAATGCTACAAGTCACCTTCTTTTCCAGCAAATTAAACAACCCACTGTCTGTTAGTTTTTCAACGCACTCATAGATTTCGTGGGTCGTCCGGGTATGTGTTCTAACGTTTTTGCTTTGGCTGAGGTTCATCTCTGTTTTACTTGGAAGTTCGTTTCCCTTGAGTTTGTGGTTTGCAGAAAAGCTTTCTGGGTCTTGTTTGTTTTCGCTCTGCTCTGGTTTTGAAACTGCTTCCCTCTTATTGGCAAAAAGAAAGAAAAAAACTGTTTCTTTCCTCTTATGATACGTGACTTCAATTCATAGATTTTAGTTTCCTTCCTTTTGTTTTGAATTCCCCTTTTATATATCATGGGCAATACATGCTTCATAGAGATATTTTTTTAATCCGTGTTTCATCTATTACAACCTTGTTTTTCACCTTTTCTCACTTGAAAACTTCAAACATTATGGTTATTTGCATCCGTGATGGATCACAGAGCCTTATTGGAACCAGAGTTAAATAATGGAACCGTTTCAGATTCATTAGACGGTCTCATAGTTTGGATGGCCACCGGTTATTGCCACTGATTTTTCTTTCGAAATTAATTAATTCGGTTTAATATATTCGTCGAAAGAAAGATTTTTTTTAACCAAAAAAAAAAAAAACAGAAAACGGTTATCATTTTTCGATTTATGTGATGGTTACTGAGGCATACCATAAAAATAAAATCATAGATTTGGCGAATTTTCCCCCTGGTTCATACAGATTACTTATCTGTGTCCGATCTGCTTCCAGCATTTTATTTTCCAGATGAAAACTTCAATGGAAGATAAACCGTTTCCTGCATGGTCATGGTCTGTTGAACAGTGCTTGAGAGAGTATAGTGTTAAACTTGAAAAGGGTTTGAATACCTTCGAGGTTGAGAAGCGGCGCGAGAGATATGGCTGGAACGAGTTAGCAAAAGAGAACGGGAAGCCCTTGTGGCAACTAGTATTAGAGCAATTTGATGACATGCTTGTGAAGATTCTTCTGGTTGCAGCTTTTATATCATTCATTCTGGCTTATTTGCATGGAAGTGAATCAGGGGAGTCTGGGTTTGAAGCTTATGTGGAGCCACTTGTGATAATTTTGATTTTAGTACTTAACGCCATTGTCGGAGTTTGGCAAGAGAACAACGCTGAGAAGGCACTTGAAGCTCTCAAAGAGTTGCAGTGTGAATCTGGAAAGGTGTTAAGAGATGGGTACTTTGTGCCCGATTTGCCTGCACGAGAGCTTGTTCCTGGTGATATTGTGGAATTGCATGTAGGAGATAAAGTGCCTGCAGACATGAGAGTTGCGGCTTTGAAAACCTCAACATTGAGAGTTGAACAAAGCTCTTTAACCGGAGAAGCAATGCCTGTTTTGAAAGGCACAAATCCTATTTTCATGGATGACTGTGAGTTGCAGGCCAAAGAAAATATGGTTTTTGCAGGCACCACTGTTGTCAATGGGAGCTGTCTCTGTATTGTTATCACCACTGGGATGAACACTGAAATTGGGAAGATACAGAAGCAAATTCATGATGCTTCCTTGGAGGATAGTGACACCCCCTTAAAGAAGAAGCTGGATGAGTTTGGTGGGCAGCTTACGGCTGCAATTGGGCTGGTCTGCCTTGCTGTGTGGGTTATAAACTACAAAAATTTCCTTTCTTGGGAGCTTGTGGATGGATGGCCTTCAAACATCAAATTTTCTTTTGAGAAGTGCACCTATTATTTTAAAATTGCTGTCGCCCTGGCTGTAGCTGCAATCCCTGAGGGCCTTCCCACTGTCATCACAACTTGTTTAGCCCTTGGTACAAGGAAGATGGCACAAAAGAATGCAATTGTGCGAAAGCTCCCAAGTGTAGAAACTCTGGGATGCACAACCGTTATTTGTTCTGATAAAACTGGTACTTTGACAACAAATCAGATGTCTGTGACAGAGTTCTTTACTTTGGGAGGAAAAACCACTGCTTCTCGAGTCATCCGTGTTGAAGGCTCAACTTATGATCCTAGAGATGGGGGAATCGTGGATTGGACTTGCTATACCATGGACGCCAACTTGCAGGCCATGGCAGAAATATGTGCCATTTGTAATGATGCTGGGATTCATTTTGATGGTCGCCTTTTCCGGGCTACAGGTTTGCCCACTGAAGCAGCTCTTAAGGTTTTGGTTGAGAAGATGGGAGTCCCAGATAACAAGGCAAGGAACAGAATTCGGGATACAGAAGTTGCTGCTAGCTACCTGATTGATAGCAACACTGTTAAGTTAGGTGAGCAAGTGGACTTTATAGATGAGATGGACTGTGAAGGTGCCTCAGAATAACAATTTGATATTTTGTTTTGCTTGTGCAGGAAGTTGTGAGTGGTGGACAAGAAGATCCAAAAGAGTTGCCACATTGGAGTTTGATCGAATTAGGAAGTCAATGAGTGTTATTGTTCGTGAACCAACTGGGCGAAATCGGCTTCTGGTTAAGGTGACTTGACCCAACTTTATCTTCATATTGTTTTTTTAAGAGGTGGGAGCATAGGTCTGAAGCTCTCCCCCCCGCCCCACCCCCACCCAAAGAAGGGGGGAAAAAGAAAGAAAGAAATTTCATTTCTTTTGTTTTTTTTGTCAAGGTCAAATTTCTCTCTAATTTGTTTATCTTTCCTGCATCCAGACACGTTCTGGATATAAATTGGCAGTTATTTTGATATCCCTCGTTCCATAACTGTAACATATTTGATGCCTAATCTCATCTTTTGCTGCCATTAAAGCTGTTAAGTGATTTTACTTGTGTTGCAGGGAGCTGTTGAGAGTTTACTTGAACGTAGTTCACATGTGCAACTGGCTGACGGATCCCTGGTTCCAATTGATGAGCAATGCAGAGAACTACTGTTTTCAAGACTCCTGGAGATGAGTTCAAAAGGATTGCGGTGCCTGGGTTTGGCATATAAGGATGACTTGGGTGAATTTTCGGACTACTATGCTGAAAATCATCCTGCTCACAAGAAATTGCTTGATCCTACTTGCTACGCATCCATTGAAAGTGATCTAGTATTTGTTGGTGTTGTTGGTCTAAGGGTAAGTTCACGCCTTAGTTTTTTTCCAGTCTGTCATACAGCTTCTTTGGAGTATGTTTAATATATTACTACATTTATCAGGATCCTCCTCGTGAGGAAGTTCATAGGGCAATCGAGGATTGCAGGGAAGCTGGTATTAGAGTTATGGTGATAACTGGAGATAACAAGTCCACCGCAGAAGCTATTTGTCGGGAAATTAATCTGTTCTCCAGATATGAGGATCTTGCAGAGAGAAGTCTGACAGGCAAGGAGTTCATCTCTCTTTCTCCTTCTGAAAGAGTTAAAATGTTGTCAAGACCTGGAAGCAAGGTATTCTCTCGGGCTGAGCCAAGACACAAGCAAGAGATTGTGAGGTTACTGAAGGAGATGGGAGAGATTGTTGCAATGACTGGAGATGGTGTGAATGATGCTCCAGCTCTTAAACTTGCTGACATAGGGATCGCCATGGGCATAACTGGAACTGAGGTAAAGTTGAAATATATTTGTCTACATCTTAGACACATTGTGTGTTTTAGCACTAGAAATTAAAGTTACTGTTTGGGAGTTAATGCACCCGAGAAGTGCTTGTACTTTCATTCTGCTCTGACTATCTTTAATGTTTGCATAATATTGCAGGTTGCAAAAGAAGCTTCAGATATGGTGCTTGCAGATGACAACTTTAATAGCATTGTTTCAGCTGTTTCTGAGGGTCGCTCTATTTACAATAACATGAAAGCCTTTATTAGGTATGCTTCTTTCGAAAAACCAATCATGATTAGATATATAAACATGTAATGCACACTTTTCGGTGGAATTTGTCTTTGGCATGCTTAAATACTTATTCCTTATGACTGATCAAGACAAGTTCTTCACATTTGCGTGATCATCAGATACATGATATCATCTAATGTTGGAGAAGTGATATCTATATTCTTGACTGCTGCCTTGGGGATCCCAGAATGTATGATACCTGTGCAACTTCTGTGGGTGAATTTGGTTACCGATGGGCCTCCTGCAACAGCTCTGGGTTTTAACCCAGCTGATGCTGATATAATGCGGAAGCCACCTCGTAAAACTGATGAACCTCTCATCAGTTCATGGGTTCTTTTCCGTTATCTGGTAAACAATGCTCAAGTTTATCTCATTTTTCATCTAAGATCATGCATGGCTCTAGTTTTCCTGGTTATTCCATATCATTTTGGTTTTCAGGATGCATACAACCCTCATGTTATCATTCTTCTAATCTGATTAAACCTTGTTCAAATGACACGCTCATGACCATGTTCTTGGCAGGTAATTGGTTCCTATGTAGGGATTGCAACAGTGGGCATTTTTGTCCTGTGGTACACGCAAGCATCTTTTCTTGGCATCAATCTGGCCAGTGATGGGCATACAATCATAGAATTTTCTCAGCTTCGCAACTGGGGGGAGTGTCATTCATGGTCAAATTTTACTGCTTCTCCATTTGCAGTTAGTGGGGGTCGCCTGATCACATTCTCAAATCCATGTGATTACTTTACAGTAGGCAAAGTGAAGGCCATGACTCTGTCTCTCTCAGTCCTGGTGGCAATTGAGATGTTTAACTCTTTCAATGCTTTATCTGAAGAGAACAGCTTGTATGAAATGCCCCCGTGGAGGAACCCTTGGCTTTTGGTAGCCACAACAGTATCACTAGGACTCCATTGCCTCATCCTCTATGTTCCATTTCTTGCTGAAGTGTTTGGGGTTGTTCCACTAAGTCTCAAAGAATGGTTTTTGGTCATCCTAGTTTCTTTACCTGTAATTTTTGTTGATGAGGTTCTGAAACTTGTGGCGAGGAGGAGTAGGACAGTGAGAAAGGAGAAAACAGCATGAAGGAGTCTCTCGGTAACGGTCGGTGAAAAAAAAGCAGCACAAGAGGTTGATGGGTGTATCAAACCAAATTCTTTGATAAAATTCATTCTTTAGGAGAAAAGGCATGGTTCATTTGCAGGTGGCCAGAAATAGGTGACTTCTTACAATCATTATAGGACTAATTTTGATGTCCTTTTTAATTGCTTGACTATAAAGAAATGCTGGCTGCGTCCAAAAAAATTTATCTATAGATTAATAAAATTTATAAGTTGTGAATATTTTGATACTTGGTTTTAGGTTATAAAATAGTGGAGTTTTGTAATGCCCGCAGCATTTAACCGGTTTGTGTGATATATTTCAAGTACGTAGAACTCCATTCTTAACATGCAAAATAAGTTAATAAATGTTTGACACTTTAAAGGCCAAGCATGAATAGAAAAATTATTAAGAATATGAATAGAACTGACCCTTAACTTCCCTGGGCCTGGAGTGTCCAATAGCTAAAGATAATCATGAACATGACTGTATTGCGCTTAAGAATGTATATGGCTAATGTGAACGTTTATGATTGACTGATCTATCATCTTTTATAAACCAGCCAACCCTTTTTCCCCCAACGGAAAGTCTTCCATTTTCTTCAAGTTGATCTTGGCAATCATTTTCTAGATCAAATAGGAATCGGCACGCAGTTCATGTCTACAATTATATCATGGGGGAATCCACCATAATAATGCATACTATGAGTAGCTGTTCAAATCAAGTACAGAATGGAAATCAAATGTGCTTCTTTGAAGCTTTATTATTCTATAAACTCCATCTAGTAAAGCAAATATTTCCTCACTTTTTGAATGTGATCTATCTTCGACAATGAACTTATGAAGCTGGCCTCCATCTTCAATTAAACTATAGCCAGCCGCCTTTGTTATTTGGCCACCCTTCATCACTTTCCTGAGCTTTGCAACTCCATCCCATTGACCGGCTGATGCATAAATGTTGGAGAGAATGACATAGTTTCCTGGGTTACAAGGTTCAAGGGCAAAAAGTGACTGAGCTGCTATCCCAGCCACCTCAACATTTCCATGGAAGCTGCAAGCTCCCAAAAGAGCACCCCATACAACTGAGTCTGGTTTCATTGGCATACTTAGTATGGTTTCATGAGCTTCTCTCAATTTCCCAGCACGGCCTATGAGATCAACCATGCAACCATAGTGTTCTAGTTTCGGTGTAATGTGGAAATCGTTTGTCATCGCATGAAAGATTTGTCTGCCCTTTTCGATCAGGCCGCCGTGGATGCATGCCATGAGGAGTCCCACAAATGTTACATCATCAGGTGAGGTTCCTTCTTTCTGGCATTTTCAGTAAAATAGAAACATATCAATGTTTGCATCAGTTAGGGGAGTTGTGATTTAGGTCCTACAAAGTTCAAAAAGAAAAAGACACTACATGCAAGACTCATCAAATAATCAGCAGACCACTTGAATGTGAGTCTTCAGACAATTGAGTACATCTCTCTTTGAAGTTTACCCTATAAATTTCTCTCAGAACTCTAGAGGATCCAAATATAAGAGAGTATTGAGCGAACTCCATCATTACAAAAGCTGGGTAGACCAAAACAACTATAAAGAGACATGTGAAAGGCAAGCCATACTGAAAATTGTGCACGGCAACCATATTTAAATCTTTAACAAGTGGTTTGATCTTCCGAGGAACTTCTCATCAATTAGAAACTAGAAGCTTCAAAATTACGGTAAAAGTCATAACGATGCTGGCCATGAAGTAAAATAAGAGCTTAATAAAATAACTACTCACTAGCATTTGATCATAAAGCACAAGAGCCATAGCATATTGTCCATGAACAGCCAAACCCATGATCATTGAATTCCAAGAGCATAAATTTCTGTAACTTCCAATCTCATCAAACAACCGCCAAGCGATATCAATCTTACCACACCTGGCATACATCTCCAATATAGCATTGCTCACATATACATTCTTAAAGAATCCATTTTTTCTGGCATATGCTTCAATCCTCCGACCAATCTCTAGTGCCCCAAGATTTGCACAGGCTGGTAAAATGCTTGCTAAGGTTACTTCATTGGGCTTTAAATCCTTCTCATTTTCCATCTTCAAAAACAACTCCAAGGCCTTCTCATATTGTTTGTTCTGAGAGTAACCGGATATCATGGCCGTCCATGAAACCACATTCCTAGAAGGCATCAACACAAACAATTCCTCTGCACCCACTATATTCCCAAACCTTGCATAGCCTGCAATCATAGCATTCCAAGTGGGTACCTCTCGAACAAGCATTTTATCAAACACCTTGCGTGCAAACTCCAATATACCCATTTTAGCATACATATCAAGCAAAGCTGTGGAGGCAAACACGTCGAGCTCAAAACCCGATTTGATGAAATGGGTATGGAGGGCTTGTCCAAGGGAAGAAGACAAACAAGTGCATGCTGAAAAGAGGAAGTTGAAAGTGTATTCATTTGGAGGGCATCCCTGAAGAAGCATTTGAGAGTAGAGCGATAAGCTTTGATGTTGTTGCCCATGGAGAGAGAAGGCTTGGATGAGCTTGTTGTAGATAAACACGGTTCGCTTTGTGGGTGTATGGGTAAAGAGCAAATGTGCATATTGGAGGTTTGGGATTTCAAGTGCCTTCCCGATGAGAATTTTGGCATGGTCTACGCCATTTCTGAGAGTATAGGCATGGATTTGCTTCAGATGGTTCATAAGAGCTTTTTGGGTTTGGCCAAAAGTTTGAAACTTTATGCATGTTATGTTAACCGTTAACGGAGTTTCCACTAAATGATGCGCTGATTTTCGTTTTTGGAAAAACAAACTACGATGCTGGTGGAACCCGAATGGCTAGATAATTAAGTGAATAAAAAGCTGAAATATAATCTAGTAGAGAGTTGAGGCAAGAATCTCACTCTCAACTCACTAATAGCCAGGATAAAATCCACTAAAATTTACTTGAGCAAGGATCTCACTTAACTGAATTTAGTAGCCAGAAGGAGAATCTCCAAATTACTGAATAAATATGTATTTCTCTCATATGTTAGCTTATAGGATGGCTAACATATTTATAATGCAGAAATTACCACCCAACATGTGTAGTATTGAGTATCACGCTCTGAGATTCCCCACACTTAACAAAAGACATCTAAGTAGTATGGAAAAGGGGAAAGAGAGAACATTTCTAATACATATCTTGTTGGGAAAAATCTGCTTCGTAAAAATTTGATCTTTGTGAGCAGTTTTTTTTCAATAGAAGCGATATGTAGTTATTTAATTTTATCATGCATATTTTATTTAATAATAGTGCGTAAATTATATAGCTTCACACTATTTGTCTGTATTATTTTCAAAATGTGACTTTTTTTGAGAGACTAATGAAGATATATGACCAATAACATTGGGATGGGACACGCACATTCCATCTCTTTTTTTTTTAATTTGAAAACTAATTATACAGAAAGTATAATAACTTATAATAAAAACTATGTAAAAAAAAATAGATAAAATGAGGAAATAATGACAAAAAAAAATGTCTTCTGTAATCTTAAGAGATAAAAAATAAACAAACCTAAAATATTCAATACAAAGAATATCATGTAACCCATACTAAACAACTTATAAACAAATAAAAAAAATAATTGATAAATATCATTATTAAAATACTATTACAGTGATAAATAAAATAAATATACAATAATTAAAAATAAAATTAATATATTGTGATAGGACCGGAACTGGATGGGACATCTCCATCCCACATTTCGTCCTGAAAAAATTTTGTCCCGTCCCAAAAACTTCGAAATGATTGGGATAAGGACAAAACACAATTTAACACCTCTAATGTCTTGTAGAACTTAAATTTTGATTCAATTTTCTATGAAGTAATTCTTTAACTTCCATAATTTTTAGCATGTCAGTTGTAATGACTAAAGGCCCCTTCCTCCTTCAAGAAATTAATCAAATTATTATACTTAAATTTTTGTTTGAGGTGTACTATCGCATACTGTTTGTTCTCTTCATTACAACAATTATTTAGGTAGAAAACGTCTAGAATCTCCCTAAATTTAAGTGCCAAAATCCTTAAAAATTATTGATTAATAAAATCCTATCACATGCAGAAAACTACTGGAAATATAACATAATCTTTCTAAAACATGTAAAATAAGTTTGTGGTATTTTCCTAAATTCTGACTTTGCACGAAAACCAGGTGAAGTTTGCAACAAGACTGTGACTCGTGAAAGTCCCCATGAAACAAGGAACCATGCTATTCTCATTTTTTGAGCATTGAAAGGAACTCCACTTTCTTCAATACAGTCAAACATGCCGCCAATCAAGGTCCCAGAAAAATCAAAACAAAAGCCCAAAAGAGCAATGAGACGCTGCAACAAATTCTTCCTCATATTCACAAATAGCTAACATTGATAAGTCATGGTAAGCACCACAAGGGAAGATGAATCTTGTGCTGATTTTCACATCTTGTGCCTCTTACTATAGGAGAAGAATCACAAGGCGTCTTAATATTAAAAAGAATACAACTATACCAGAAATAAGGAATTTTTTTCCTTCTTACAGCCAACTAACAAGGCAATGCAACTCAATAAATCCCTTCATGCCCAATGATTCTGCTTTTCCATACCTCAAACTGCCCAAATTGATGGTCAGCCATGTTTGGTACAAGATCTATGAATTCATTGTCAGGTACAGCCTCATCGCATATACAGAGTTTCTGGCTTTGGAAACCTGGCCACCAGATTCAAGAACATCACGAAACTCGATTGTCTTTTCAGGTGAAACCAAGTGATGAAATGGGCAATGTTCTCAGCCAAACACTAGGCAATTTTCTGCTGAAGCATTTAGTTTTGCAACCACTCATCTCATGGAATGGAGGTTTTTTATGATCACTGTTAGCTCCCCCGTACATGAATTTGAATCAGCACTTCTCTTCAGAAGTAAGAAGACTGATCATGAAGCACATTTAGATGTGCCAATATCCTAGCCGCCTTCGATCTCATGCTACTATTACCACGCTGAGTCAAGTCAACTAGGGGCATTTGAGCTGAGGGTCCATACTTTTGTTTGTACTCGATTAACCTAAAAATCCTCTCCAAAGCATCAAGAGATTTTTCCTGCAGTCCAGGGGATGGGGAACTGAGAAATCTTATCATTGCTGGTATGGCGTTTGCTGTATCAAGCACTTTACTACCATTCTGCAGTCTCTCACCTTCAATCAAAGTCAGGAGTGCATCCAAAGAAGCCTCACATGCTCCGGGATCAGAATCCCAGAGAGTCCTTGTTAGAGGTGCCACTGCATCAGCCTCTACAAGGCAAAATGATGACTTGACAGAACAGATTCCTCCATGAACCGGGCAGCTCATTCCTGCAGGAGGGGAGAAGCACCAGAGACCCTTGTGCTTAGAAATTGGCTTGCTCAGCCCAACTGAACTCTTTGAAAATTGACTAAGACACAATGCTGAACGTTGTTTTGCCAATGTGGTTCCACATTCAAGCAACTGTACTAAAATAGTTATAATACCAGTTTCTGCTGCACTTTTTTGCCACTCCAAGTTTGCTGGGACTGTGAAACGACATAGGGCGCCCACTGCATTTTCTACCAAGTTATTCTTTTGGAGATCTTTGTCTTTCCCTTCTTGGATATACTTATAAATGATGGGCAGTACACCATCATCCAGAAACCACTGAGAGATATGGGGAATATCAGGAAGATGGCATATTATGCCCATAGCAGAAGCAAGTTCTTTTTCATCCGAAGAAGATCTAAGGATCCGTACTAAATTCTCACAACTCTTCTGGTTTACATTCTCCAGAATGCTTGCCTCATCACAACTTGCAACCAAGCATGACAGCAGTTTTACAGCACTTGCTCGTAGATCAAGGTTTTCGTTCTCACAAAATCGAACCAGTTCTTGAACAGCAGAGCACTGCAGATAAATACGAAAATTAATTTAACAACAATATATAGCAATACAGCAAAAACTGATCAGAACAGATTAATTACTTCAGGTAAATTTGGAGGCTTAAGTGAGTGAAATTTTTCTTAGAGGAAGCTTTGAAGACTGTAATCCTCAACAGTTGATGGTATAAGGCCTAGTTATGAGCTGTTTGACGGGTAAGAATAAGTATATTGTATTTTCAAACTCACAGAATCAAACATTAGTATGACATCAATGGCATGAACATTGATATACAGAAACAAATGGTAGCTCTTACATTGTTTTCAATCATCTAGGCATCCAGAAATGCGCGAGCATCATATAAATAGTAAATCTCATAGTTCAATCCCTTGAACATCTCAGGAAGTAAACAATGGAAGGTTGCAGCTAATAACTCAAGAAACTTTCATTAGAGACTACTTTTTTTTTTTCCCTGGCAAGTCATTAGAGACTTTTTTAGCACAGAGAGACCTGTAATAACCTGATCCTTTGTATGCTCAAGCCTATAGAAGACTTATCAGCAAAGTTCATGAGAAAAATGATTGAAACATGGAAATTAAAAGCGGAGATAAAAACAGGTTAAATGGTATTTGCTTTAACTAATTTTGCCCTGAGTATTCGTAGTTCATTTGCTGTTTATATTACACAGGTCACAAGGCAGGTTTCCCATTCGCGCTTTTATACCAACAATTAGCACCAATGGCGATGAGTCAAGGAATATCAAAGAATACAAATTCAAGAGATGAAAAAATCACGAATCATAACTTTGTGTTCTCCCGCATTTGAGTCAAGTAGTTTTTTTTTTTTTTGGCACACTAATCTTGATATCGTGCTTAAAAAATCAAACCGCAACCTTAAATGCCATTACCCTGTGGATTTTTATTGTCAAAGCATATAATACATATGACTAGAATCTAACAAGGGTTGTTCGCATGTGATAGAAAGTCATATCAATATGACTGGTGTCCATGAAACCCACATTATCATTATTTTTGCTTCTACATGAAGAAGAAGTTGGCTGATGACAGAAAAACTTGGTCCAAAGTTATAATTAAATGAATATTTATGCTTAGCCAAATGCAAGAAGCTTGCCGTTATTTTCATATTTAGCTTTATATCATTAACATGGTCCTTGTACAAGGTCAGTGATGATTCCTATTAATGTTACACGCCATCCTTTGACTCTGATGACCACTCCACCTATTTAAAAGACTAGAAAAACATTTGTAGCTGTAGGAGTTGGTATGTTTACATTCAGTAAGATGCATACCTCTATTAGCTTGGTCTTTATGTATGAAGCTGATGTGGTTTGACACAAGGCATAAAAGGTCTGGATAATGCTTCGCTTCACCTCAGGCCCTGAGAATCTAATTAAGGCAAAGAGGTTATAAACATCGTCATCAGATTCAAATAATAAAACTGGTGTCTGGGTATCCTGCGCAATGGTTGATTCAGCAAGTTGCATGATTATGGCAGCTACATGTTCCCACAAAACTGAGGGTGGTAAGCTTCGCTGGAAAAGAAGCCTAAATAATGGGCGCGCTGCTCCTTTTTGAATCATTTCCAGTCCGTTTTTCTTTAAACTGGATAGGTTCCGAAGAGCTCTAATGGCCATGGTTTTCACCTGAGGATCACCGTATGAGACCAAGTGAAGAAGAGGATCCAGAACACCATCTGCGAATAAAGACTCTTTATTGTGGTCGGTTAACTCCATTTCTGCTAAAGTAGTGGCCATCAGCAATTTTACATCATCTGGTCCTGCATAAAGAAAGAAATAAATAGTAAAGGGCTGCCATCAGCGCCGTCCTCTTCTATTCGTTTTGTTTGACAAGATTAAGGCACTTCATAGACTATACAATTAGAAGCAGACGTTCTAATTCTGTAAGGTATGGCGGGTAACTCAGATTTAGCCACTTTGTCACCTACACTATCTAACTGTTAAAAAAAAATCAATATTTCAAAATCTTTAAATATGAAATTTCTTGATTGAGAAATTCAACTTAAAGACAAATGTTTTACAGAGTTTCAATAGTTCGCAGAAAGTAATTCAGATTCAGTATGTTTCTATTCAAAATTCTGTCAATAAATTTCACCATTTTGCATCAAGGACATAAATACCACTTATTTAGCTTTAAATATGAGACCATAAAATTGATAAGAAATCACTTATTACTTTCAAATAAATAAATGATATTTTTTTAATACAATTATCTAAGATTTAGTACCATCAAGCCAAATTTGAGCATTGTCAAATCCAATCAGGGACAGTTCTCCCACCACAATTTATTTCATTCACCATGTTCAATTGTTCAAATGCTTAACCTTACTTAAAGGGAACCGAGTTCCTTTTCATTTGTTTGAACGCCATTAGTAAATGATATTACATTCATCCATAGAAAAAAGCAAAATGGCCTGCCTGCTAAACATGATAATATTTTCACATATACCAGAGCCTTTTTCAGCCATTTAGTCATGCTTTGGTTTCATTCCCCATTTCCCTATAAGCCAAGCTTCACAGCAACATATCAACGGTAGCTAGGTGCCACAAAGCATAGGTGCAAATGCAGTGTCATGCACAAATTGAATTCAAGACATAAGAAAAATTATTGGTGGAATAACACTTACGTCCCAAAAGATCAATTTAATAAGAGTTAGATCCCAGAAAATGTTGCCCAAAGAAATGTTGCAAATGTCAATTCAGACAATTGCAAATAAGGGAATTTCAGGTAATCAGACATTTGAGTCTCATAGGCCTCTCTAATGATTTGTGACTGAAAATCCCAAATTTGCAACTCATCTTTCAGCAAAATTTTTTGAGATGCAACTATTATTAAATTAAACTTCAGGCGCCTAACCAACATTCCTCCCAAATTGTTCTCTCAAATCCCTTACCAAAGTTGATGATTTCATACAATGTTCAGGACAATAGCAAAATCATAACTAGAGGGTTTATTCCACTATTAGTTGCACATGTTTAGGAGGATCGTGGTTTTTTTTGCTTTTTTTTTTTTTTTTTTGGGGTTGCTATCTGGGAAGATTTGCTATTCAACATATAGATATTCTCTCTAGCCTAGGGTAGTTATATACCGCATACATACCTTTCAATAGAAAAATAAGATGAACAAGAACTTAAAGGAATCATTATCATTAATATTGGAATAAAATTATGTAGGTTGAGGAATAAACCTGAGGAAAGGCGCTGCAACAGATGCTTGAAATAGTTTGCCTTTGCCATCTGCAAAACATTCTGATCAGAGTATGAAAGATTCTCCAGTAGTTCTGCAGCATCCCTGGCAGCTTGGTTATCATCACTGCTAGATATAGTCACTAATAGTAGTATGCAACCTTGAACCTTTCCAATGTATTCTCGTAATCTATCATACTTAGATAACTCCAACAATAAAGCTGCTGCCAATTTCCTTTCCGTCACACGACGTCCAAGAGTACGGACAATTGATTCAATTGCATTATCAACATTTGCAAGTCTTTCCTGCAAATTAATAGGTGTGGAGAAATTAAATATCCATGAACATAGCATAATTTGTGCAGCCAATTTTTTTAAAAAAATCATTATATAGTAACAAAATAAGGGATTTAGAAAGTAGACATAACTGTAAAGCTCATGTGTATGGTAAAACACAGTGAGAAGAAATTAAGGGCGGGAAATGACTTCAGAAATGTCAAAGGAGTATGACATGACCAAATTTAAATCAAAGTTAATAGTTCATGTCTGAAATGCTTAAGCTCAATAGTTAGTCTTGTTAACCACTGACATGGAAGGGAAGGACCCTAACTATTCTAATGTACATGGTTAATTGCTTAGAGCATTGGTGTGAACCACTTATTTCAGTAGGTCATCCCAAAGCAAACATATGAATATGCGAATGGAGATTTCAGTAAAAATAACGAGTTAGGGGGGAACTGTGGTGAGTAATCCGTGTTACATATTGAATATCTACCTGCACTGTCTTATAGGTCATTGTTGCATGATGAATCTGTCCATGAACATAAGACAGAATGGACAGTATCAATTATGAATTTCTTTTACAGGTTCTCTGAATTTCTTGCCTAAAAGAAAAATTAGTTATAGGTTTAATCTTGATGCTTGAATTACTACAGAAAAATTGTGCATACGTTCATTTATCTGACCATAAAAAGCTTAGAAGCTGTAGCTACAATTCATCAATACATCCTCCGATTGTAGGAATTATCCATTGCGTACCATTTTAAAATAGAAAAAAAAAAAGAATTAAAAATAAATAAACTCAGCAAAAGTGATTATCTATAGACGTACCTTGGCATCATCGTTATCCTTAGCCAACATGAAAAGGATGAGAAGAGCTTCATTCCTTACGTCACGGTTTCTGGAGCCAAGAACCTGGATAAGAACTGGTATGTAATTCTCCATTATCATCCATTCTCTGTGCTGATCTTTTTCTTCACACAATCCCTTCAGAGTTTCCAGACAATGCAACACTTCTTCATCCTCTCCTGCCTGGATTTTTTCTTTCATTGAGGCAATCCTGATCATAGTATTTCGATCCTTCCATTCTTCTATTGATTGTTTCAAGGTTTTATTAGGTCGCAAAACTGATGTGTCTAAAGGAGTCATCGTCAGAGGACACATATTATTTCCTTCTGCAAACCACTTTTCTATGGCACTTCTCTCAAATGTCTGCCCTGAAGAAGTTTCAACGGGATCCACCATAACATCTCGAGTTATGGGGCAATAAAATGATTGAAGAGGATCTAAGGGTTGATTTCCAAGAGATTTGCGTTTTGCAAAGTATTTCAGTTCCTTTTCCCTTGGTGATGAGGCTGCATCAGCCCTTTCAAGCAAAGCGATGATCTGATCCATTTGTATTGCTTCGGCTAGGTCCTTCCTTAGACGGGCATTTTCAACCTCACTCTTGAATTCTTCCAGTTCCTTCTTCATTGTTGACTTCTCATTTGTTATGCCGACAGCTTGTGCAATGAGAATCAACAAATTATTGGCATAAGAGCGGTCAACATTCTTTTCATGTATCCCTGACTCGATTTTGTCCAAAATCTGCTCTTCTGCTATGGCTGCCTTAAACTCAGCTTTCTGCATATTGTCACAGAGTATTTTAATTTCTTCAATTATTCCAGAAGAAAGATCTTGAGTAGCAAGAGGAATAAGTCCAAGAGCACGGCTGATTTCAGTTGCACCATTCTTTAAACGCTTTGTGATAGACCTGCAGTTCAATAAGAGATAGACCTTGTTCCTCTTGCTGCATTCTTGTGTCAGTTTAGTTGCCTCTTTAATTTCACGATTCAAAATGTCAATGGTGCGGTTAAATGTCTCAATATCACTGACTTTTTTATTCCTCAGTTCTTTTAGGATGGGTACAATTCTTTCCAAGTAAGCTGCAAGTTCATTAAAACCCTCCTTCTTCACAAGGACATCCCTAGCAGCGGCTACAAGTTCAAAAATGGAATCTAAAAGCTGAGAAATAACTTCAGTAGTAGGACCAGACGTGGCAGAAGAGACTGCATCCAGTACCATCATCTTGAGACACGGTTAGGCTATGAAGCTAAAATCGTCATTGTCCAACGAAACGCTGACAACGACACTGACTAATGTTGACAGAAAGGTTGCAGAAATTTCCCCAGAATCCTGATTGAGGAGTGCTTTGATAGCTATTTTAATTCAATTTCAAATGCCCAAGCACCTGATTCCATAATTAAAAGAGTTCATCAGAATAATTTCCCAGTGTTTTCCTAAATTTAGAATGGTATATCGGGATTCAAGTGCCCATTTGAAAGCTGATGATATTGTAAGCAAAGAAATCATACTAGATTCTTAACGAAATGTTGAAAATCTTGAGCTGCCGAAAAAGAATTCTCATTCAGAATGCTGTATCAGTAAAATTAATGGGTTCTGAACCTGCGCTCATGTGCAGCTTCGTCAAAAGAAAGTAGAGGAATATGAAGATCGTTTCCAAAAAATTAATCAAGAACCTAAATTCGCAAACTTGAAGAATTTTTTCAACAACTTGTATAACAACAAATAAGGTTTCTTGTCTATTCAACAAAATTTTCCGATACCTGGAAAGTGTTGAAGTTCTTTTGAAGTCTGAAGAACTCAATTCAGCAAAGGCGAACTTATCGGTTGACTTGACTAAGTGGCCCCTTTTTCCTTCTCTGGCCCTCACAATTCACTTATCATCATTACTTTCCCAGCTCCCAAGCAATACCGACAAAGTCATTTTAGAAAAAACTAACACTGAATCCCTCCCCTTTAGCTACGTAACAACATCATTCGAAAAACTTTACTAAATATTACACCAAAATTCAAGCTCATTAGAGGAAATGAGATCAGCAAAGCTTCTAGATTACGAATGTCATGGCAGCTATTCGAGAGACCCCATTGAGATATTCTGAGGCTAACCAGAAAAAATGAAGACTAAAAGTCAACACATCTTCAGAAAGACAGAGGGAGGGAAGGGAGAGACACCTGAGGAAGACCAGAGCCATGGAAAATCACGGCCCATCTCGGCAACGATAAGTTCCCGAGAAAACAGAGATCGCAGCTCAGAAAATGACCCCAGAAAGTGGGGGAGAGAAAGAGGGCCTTAGAAACGCATAATTTTGAAGAGAAAAATCAAACAGAGATTCCAATTGGACATGGTTGTATTAATGGTTTTCGCCTTCCATCTGTACCTGTTAAGAGAAGACTCTTTCTTGCTTGTCCAAGTCTACAGGCCTCACTTCAAGATTTTTCTTTGGTAGTCCTTCCTTGTTTGCCTGTCCGCCTTTGAGTTTGACCAGGCCCTTCTGCTTTGACGCTGTGTTGTCTGTGAGATTATTTCACCACTGCTGTTTTTTTTTTTTTTTTCTGATACTAAATCACCGCTCCATTTTTGTGTCCTCCTAAATCATCGTCAAGAAATCACTCCCATAATCGACATTGAGACTTGCTTAATTAGTATATTTGATTTGGCCAAAAAAATAAAAACTAAAAAGTGACCCTTTTATTTTTGTTCTGTGTGTTTTCAATCCTTCCATTAAGGTGTGTTTTCATCTTACAATTATAATACCGTTAACAGAAATATTAATATTAAAAATTTAAATATTAAATAAAGTTTAATTTTAAAATAATAATTATTGCTAAAAAAAAGTATCATTCAAGACAAGTAGTGTTGAATAAAACAATTTGTCCTTTTGCCTGCGTTGAACTTGTTTAATGTGTAAAAAGGTTTGAATAAAATCTGCCTGTAAGCCACCGTGATGAATTGAGCTCAGAAGGGCACGGTATGAGTCCAAAAGTGGCATTTCCATATGGCCTCAAGCTGAGACGTAATCAAAATATCAATTTACAACAGGGTTAAGACTAAAATTCATTGAAAAATCTGAGTTCAACCAAAACAAAAAGATATTATGCTGCATATAGAGTTTTTTTTTAAAAATATATTTTGGAATTTTTTTCTTAGTTTGAAAATATGGAAAATATAAATGAAGCACATGAAGGCCTGTAAAAGAGGGCGCCGGGCCCTAATTACTGAATGCTCCCTTGGTCACATTAGCACGAGCTGCCAACCAAATTACAAGCCATTTCATTTATGTGGATTAATTTATTTAAAAAAATATTTGACATTTGTGAAAACTTGCGTATAGTTCATCTAATATATTTTGATTATTATAATTTTAAATTTAATGCAAAACTCTCATAAAAATTATATCAATTTCCAAACAAGGTAAATAAAATACGCTTAACTTAGAAGATATACTCCTCCAGTCCTTTATATAGGACTTAATTATTGAGTTAGTTTTTGTCTTAAATATAAAACTCATTTCTCATATTTATCAATTTTTTCTAAATTACCCCTATAGATATTCCCTCAATCATAATCAAATAGAAGAGGAAGATGGGTATTAACCTAACTTCCTAAATACTCCCTCCGTTCCTTATTATAAGAGACAAATAACCGAAGTACGTTAATCAAAAAAACAGTTAAAATTAGTTAAGAACAATTAATGTGCAAAAAATATAATTTTTTTCCAAAAATGCCCTCATTAATAAGGAGAGAGAGCATGAGAGAGAACAATTAAATTATTAAAAGAAAGAGAAGTGGGAGGAAGAGAGAGTGTGAGTTGGAGATAATAAATATGGGTAAAATAGTAAATCAACACAAAAAAAGTAGAGACAACTTGTAAGTGTCTCTTATATATAGGAACATGCTATAAGTATCAAATGTCTCTTATAATAAGGAACGGAGGGAGTATAATCAAATTAGTGAAATGGGTCTTATATTAAGAATGAGAGGAGTACTTTAGAAAGGGTATTATAAAGAAGGAGCACCACTAATTATACTTGGAATTTGCTTCGTTTTGATAGTTCCGTCTCTTGTCTCCTTGTCTCCTTGACTCCTTGAGATGTCTATAAGAATGTTGAGAATAAAATATTTTTTTTGGTTATAATAATGACATGTTTGGTGTCAATTGGATTATAACACATCGACAAAATAAAATATAAATTGAAAGCTGACAAGTGAGATAAGAAAATCAAAGTGAAATTGTAAGTCAAATTACGCTGGAGAGATAAAGACCTAAATTTCTAATTCCACAGAGGGATATGTGATGGATTTGCAATTTGACCAATCAACACACGTGTTAAAAAATGAAAAGAAAAACTATTATGATCAAAAAGAACTATGAATTGAATTGGCCTGCTTCGATTCAACTCACTCAGCAAAAACATCAACATATTTCAATTCGGTCCGTTTAGTTTTCAAGATTTCATGCCGAACAAAGCGCATCCACCTACCCAGCTACGTGACCGGCTCTAATTATAAACAACGCTAAATCGGTAAGACGACAATAAAGGTAGATCAATTAGTTTGAAAAAAAAAAAAACTCAGTACAATTATAATCTTATATTTAGAACCAAAGGTAATAATATAAAAGATAAAATAAATTAAGATCTTATATTTAAAACTAAACCGAACTTTTTACTAACTCCTGCACCTAGGATCGAAAGAGTACTGTGTCATATACAGCACACGAATCTGCTTTCATGGTCCTCGACTCAGACTCATTCTTATGACGAATTTGGAAAGTGCATGTCAATCTTTGGCTGAACGTGTTCCATTTGTATTACCGATCTAAACCTTGAATTTAGCTTGTTAGCCTAGACAAGACCCTTCTCTTTTAGGTTCATGCATGAGAATATTGAGAACCTACCTTGATTTAAAAGTATATTTCAAAAATATATCTTTAAGTGAATTTCTAACTCGGTTGAAAATTGAGCTTGCATTTCGGTTTGCATTTTTTTTTTTAACACTTTTTCTTTCATGTTTTTGGATAGTCTTTAAAGAATGTGAAAATCTCCAAAAAAATTATTGTTAAATTTCAAAATTTCAAATCAGTATTACTTACTATATTTGTAGAGAAAATGATTACATTCAAAAAGCAAATAACAACACATTTTTGTAGTAATTTCTGATTTGAAATTTTAAAATTCACCAGTCTTTTTTTTTTTGTTGTTAATTTTTTTGTTGTTGTTAATTTTACCTTAAAGAATTACTGATCCTTTGTATTGAATATCATCGCCGTCGGGTCTTTTTTTTTTTTAGCAATATTCCCTAATTTGTTTAAGGAAATAATTAATCATTAACATGGCCAATATCAATATCAAGTGTGTAAAATCTAACACGTTGTAAACCCAGTCGCTTTTTCCTTCGTGCGAATCCGCGAGGCTTTCTTTAGTAAGAAATAGTTCATGTCCCCCTCTTCGCCAAACATATCTGTCTAGAACTGAAATGGTTCTTAGCAGTTATGGGATACTTTTGACTTTTGAGCAGTTCTAATGTCAGTTTTCGGCTTTATGCAGTCTATGCATTCAAAATGCAGCACAATTTATATATTAAGACTTGTTTCAAATGATTCATAAACAACTTTTAAATTTTAATTTATAAAATACAAAGCAAATACGTGTGTTACACACTTAAAAGCACTTAAATAAACATATCCAAAGCAAACATTTGCCATGTTTAATCCGCCCATGCATTTACTTGGTCTCACTCCCAACTTAATCTACAATCTAGAATTTGCTCCAGCACAGAATGACAGAAGCAGGTCTAAGTTAAGCCTGTTGATCTATACAGAGAAACGAGCTATGCCTTGGAATAATAAGATGGACATCAATATTGAACAAAGCGTACCTGCTATTGCAGCATTTAGCAAAAGCACAGGACAGTATTAATCGAATGCTGATTATATCCCTTGTAGATATTAGTTTACATACACAAAAAACAAACCATATCATCTCCATTTATTATTATCTTTTTGGTTCAAAGGCACCTATTTGTCATATCAATAATTCAGTATCACTAGTTGAAGTGATAAGCCACAGGCACTATATAATCTGGATATCGAAAGGAACAAATATCAAGCAGGGAAGAGTTTTGTAAATTACAACATTTTTCCTAGTTTTTTTTTTTTTTTCACACAGCAAACGAGGGCAAATTCTCATGAACCAAGTTCCTCACCTTAACCTTCAAAGCCCCACTCATTTTCTGCACATTCTCAGCAATCCCAAACAGTTGATCCTCCTCTATCTTAGTTGCTGAAGAAACCAAGACAACCTGCGTTCCACAAAGCTCATCATAAATCCTCTCGAATTCTTCCAACACTTGCTTCACAATGCCAACCTTGTTCTTCTTTAGCAGCATCTTCACCAACACCACCAGATGCCTATGGAACCTCCCCTGTTCTAACACTGTCCTCACCATGGCTGATTCTTTAAAGTTCACATTTTTCAGAAACCCCAGAAGCCTCTGAACATCCCTTTGAACCAGGTGAAGAGAATCGCTGCTTTGAGCTACGTCTATGACTGCTGCAGCATACCCAGTAGCAGGATTGCGATAAAAGATTGGATTTTTGGAAGATGTGGTATTGGAAGAGGAAGAAAAGACCAGTGAAGGAAAACCCTTGTGAGAGAACGGCTTGGTTTTTGGGGTTAAGTTAGGTTTAGAAGAGGAGGAGACATGGGGGTGAGGTTGTGGAGGGAGGTTGGGTGATGAACAAGGAGCGGTTTTGAAGTGATAGAAGTCACGATGAGTTGAAGGAAGGGAAGGGACTTTGAGGGTTGAAACAGAGCTTGAGAAGGTATCCATGGAGGAAAAGAGAGGTGGAGAGAGACCCGATTTTGGGGTTTGGATTGTTATGGAAGAAGAAATTCAGACTCGAGGGGATAGGTTCCGGCCACGAAGTCCAATGGCGGTGGGGCTTACTTGAGAGCAACCATTTTCTTGAAATCTCTGTGGTTCAATTATTGTCTGTTTAATGTAAAATTCAAGATGGAGGAGTTTCATCTTTTATGACGTGTTAACTACTCTTAAATGTTGAAGTTTTTTGTTGGGAGACTATCTTAAATTATTTTAGACTAACCTGAAAGTCTAAAAAATATTTGGATAAAAATAAAATTATAATTTTAAAAATACTCTTACAGTATACGAAATAAATAGGTAAAAAAATTTATTTTAATTTAAAAAAAATACTTCTAAAAAGTAATTATGGAATTATCCAAACACCCTCCAGGACATTTTAAATTCTTATAAATAGAATTAAGGGAGTATGTTCTTTTACCATTTTTTCCGTATTAATTTTCTCCTGTCCTAAATTAAAAAAATCCTTTTTTTTATGTTCAAAATGAGAGGGTTTCCCTTTTTTTTAGGGTTAGGGGCTTTTTTGTGTGGTTCCGGCCCTTCCTTTTTAAAGTCCAAGAAACCGCAAAGGCAGGCTTGCAAATGTGACCCAAATAAAAGCCCAAAAACTTTCGTTTTGGATTTTCTTTCTTTAGTCGTGAGCTTTCCGATTGCAACCCACTTGTCAATGGCCCGATGACCTGGCCGAAAATGAAATCACCACATGCAGCTTATAAATCACAACAACCATGCAATCTTCGAAATAAATTAGTACTATTCTTCACATAAGAGTTAATTTAATATTTAATTTTAATATTAAATATAAGATTTCAATATATTTTGTCTCTTATATTTATTCATTTTTTAAGGATAGTTCTTGTAGTAATTGCACATATTAAATGTTTCATTAAATGATAGTTACTTTTAACTAATACACGTGATTAATAAGAGTATTTCAGTAAAGACAACGTCTATTTATTACAGATAACTAATTTAACTAATTTTTTTAATATACTCAAATTAACTAACTAGTTTTTATTTTAAGAACCCAAGATAGTAAGATATTGTATATCCAGTTGTTAATATAAAATCTAGTTTATAATTTAAATTTATGATAATGATAAATTATAGTACCTTCTTTCTGTTGTCCACTATCATGAATGTGTGTGTATGCAACTCACCATATCTAAGATCTAATTAATATTTATACTCTGACACACAAAATTGATTCAACTTTTCCCCAACCCAACTCTAGGAAAAAATGATATTTTCAATTTGTGAAGAACTGGGGTACAAGACTTGTGTGCTGTACAGAGTTTAGAAAATGAATTGTATTATTATTTATGATTTATAAGTATCATAATGATATGTCTCAATTTTTTATTATTTTATAAGTGATAAAAATGGGAAGGTGTTTCACTCTCTCCATCAAAGTATGGTTCACCCACTAATAGTAGGGAATACGGCGTTTTTGCTCTCTCTTGAAAGTCGTGCACACCTTTCTCATGGACGATCAACTCCACCGGAAAACTCCACCGGACCGGCCTTCGGATGCTCTCACATGTGGTAGTAACAAAAAGAAAAAACAGGGGCTCTTAACCCAACAACCATCAGACACTCAGATGACAGAAAATGCTGAAACAGGGGAGGGGGCTGATATAACCCAATCCATGGAATATGACTGCGGAGAACCAGACACCAATAGGAAGACAGGCAATTCGCAAGCCTCATACAAAGATTCCCTGCTAGGATTCAATGGAATAGCTAACTGTGGGGGAAGCATGGAAGATGAGGAATTACTATCAGACATTATAAACAGAGAGTGGGATATCCCCGAACCATCAGAGGAGGTACAAGAGCTTATGAAGCAATATCCCATTGTCCCAATCTCAGCAGAAGAGTACAGTGAATGGTGCAAACCATGGAATGCCGCCCTGGTAATCACCGTGCTTGGTAGAAGATACAATGTTTACAATCTAAAAGACCACCTCAGCCGCATTTGGGGGACACCAGATTTTGATATAACTGATCTCCCCAATAACTACTTCATTATCCGATTCCCTCCAAAAGATGGGTGGGTGCAGATCTACCAGAAAGTACTATATGAGGGACCATGGGTCGTGCAACAACATAGTATCCTGGTGCAGCGTTGGAATCCCAACTTTGACCCATACAACAACCCGTTGGGAAAGATTGCTACTTGGGTTCGCATCCCGAACATCCCAGTTCAATGTTATAACAAAGAGTTTATCACAAGACTGGGAAATAGAATTGGGAAAACCTTGCGTGTGGATATGGTCACTGCATCGGTATCTCAAGTTTCCGTAGAAGCATCGAAAGTGGATAGGGGGAGGTATGCAAGAGTTTGTGTTGAGTTAGATTTACAGAAAAAACTTGTACCCAGGATTGTGGCAGCAAATGCAGCGTACCATATCAAATATGAGGGTCTAAACCTCATCTGCTTTGCCTGCGGACGGTATGGCCATAGACGTGAGAGCTGCCCGTGGACTTATGCGAACCCAACTCCAACAAGCTCCGGACACCAAATGCCTGTGCAGAAAGTAGTCTCACAAGCGACACCGGAGAAGAAACCACCCACCACCGGAGAAGAGTTTGGGACATGGATGATAGCGGGAAAACCAAGTAGAGCTCGAAACCCAAGGAGAAGTTACCCTGCTGGGAATGGTAGTGATCAGAAGAAAGGACCTAAAGCTGTCTAGAGAGATAAAATTGGCGGTCACAACTCGAGATTCAATGTGCTGGCAGAAATGACAGAAGATGAAGGGGCTATACCAAAAGAAAATCACTCTAGCATGGAATTAGGACCGGAAGAGACTGGTACAGGGAAAGAGGAGGCAAGAACCTACAAAGAAAAAATTGGGGCTCACAATCCTAGAGAAGGAAAGTCAAATGTAAAAAGCAAGGGATATGGAAAAAACCTACAATTTAAATCGGCGGGAAAAGAAAACAAAAAGCCAGCTGATGCAAACTTGAAAGGAAAGACCCAAGTGGAAAAGAAGGAGAGAGAAGAACGAAGCCTTCCTAATGGATCCAGCAGTGTAAATGGACAGCCCAAAGGAAGGGTGGGCCGGAGAGAACATGTGATAGTGGAAGGCAACTTAAAGCAATTAGGCTCAAGTCCAATTTCCTCAGCCAAGAATAATACCCCTGACACCATCAATGGCCTTTTATTATTAGAGGGTCCAGTGAACACCTCAACGCCATCAACTTCAACTATTTCGGGCCAAGCTGGGAATCATAATGAAGCACAAGTCCAAACCCTGCAGATTACCCCATCGTTGGCTTCGGAGAGGGTCACAGAAATAGAAAGGAGAGGAATTGACAAGATGGAAGTTAACAACACGTGGGATGACGATGATCCCATCGAAGAGTAAGTCTTCATTGTCTCTACTCTTTTTTGGGTTATAATGATCATCGCCTGTTGGAATTGTAGAGGTGCTGGAAACAAGACCTTTCCACGCATCATTAAAGATATTGTCAAAGAAAACAATATTGATGTTCTGTGTCTGCTAGAGACTAGGATCAGTGGCAACCGAGCTGAGGGTGTCATTAGAAAGTTGGGGTTCACCAATTGGATAAGATTAGAAGCGTCTGGTTTTGCAGGGGGTATTTGGGTCCTTTGGAATGAACTAAATACTCAGGTTAATTACATTTCCTCCACTACCCAACTCATCCACTGTCAAGTAGCGGCTGTCAATTCTGTCGAACAGTTTGCTGTAACCTTTGTCTACGGAGAGACAGTAGCTATAAGAAGAACTGAGTTGTGGCATGCTATCCGGCACCTAGCACAGGATATGCCTAATGATTGGATGGTGATTGGTGATTTTAACTCCTTTATGGACCCGGCTGATAAACTTGGAGGAGCACCGCCACCTTTGAATACTATGAAACAATTCTCAGATTGTATCTCGAAAGCTGGGCTGATTGAAATTCCGGTTGTGGGTGAACGATTTACTTGGGAAAAGCAAGCTGTGAAGGAAAGACTGGATTGGGCATTCTGCAACTTTGATTGGGAGTTGAGCCATCCTAACCATAAATCTCATCACAAGCTTAGATACAATTCTGACCACAGACTTATTGTTGTTACTAGTGGAAACTTCGACACCAGAACCAAAAAGAACAGCCAATTCAAATACTACTCAGCTTGGGCAATGGAAGATAGTTTCGCTGAAGTGGTTAAGAACGCTTGGGAAAATGAGGAGTGGTGCGCTGGAACTATTAAATTTAAGGAGGAGGCTACCAAATGGAACAAAAAATACATGGGCAGTATTCCTAAACGGAAGCGTGCTATTCTGAAAAGAATCGAAGGCATTGATCGAGCAAGACAGAATAATAATGCCAATGGTCTGTTTCGTTTGGAGAGAGAGCTCTGGCAGGACTACACTAAACTAGCAGCCCAAGAAGAACTCATATGGTACCAGAAATCTAGGTGCAAATGGATACAATGGGGAGACAAAAATACACGATTCTTTCATGCCTCAACAATTATAAGAAGAAAAAGAAAGTGTATAGAAGCCATACAAGATGAGAATGGAGACTGGATCACTAATCACGAGGCCATAAAGAAACTGGCTCATGAATTTTTTCAAACCTTATATACCAAAGACTGCCCAGTAAGTGACTCCTCAAGGTGGATTGCCCAATTCCCTCCTATCACCCCCTCTGATTTCGCTAACCTACATAGGGAGGTGACCGACATTGAGATAAAAAATGTTGCTTTCATGATGGGGGCATTCAAAGCCCCAGGACCGGATGGATTACAAGCCCATTTCTTTCAGACACAATGGAACGTCATAGGCCACAAGGTGTGTGCGTTCATCCATGAAGCTTGGAAAGATCCAGGTAAGATTAGGGATATCAATCATTCCCACATTATTCTGATCCCGAAAATTGACAAGTCGGTAACCATGAAAGACTTCCGGCCCATCTCTCTTTGCAATGTTAGCCTCAAGATGATAACAAAGATAATAGCTAACAGACTCAAGAGTATAATGTGCTATCTTATCCAACCACAACAATGTAGCTTCATTGCTGGAAGACAAAGTGGGGACAACATCATCATTGCCCAAGAAGCTATTCATACTATGAGGAAGAAGAGTAGCAAGAATGAATATGTGGCCTTGAAGGTTGATATGGAAAAGGCGTTTGATCGCCTAGATTGGTCCTTTCTCAGCAGCACACTATCAGCCACAGGGATAAAGAAAGAAATGATTGATAGAATCATGGCTTGCACCACCTCAGCTTCTATGAAAGTCCTATGGAATGGAGAGGCTTGTGAGACTTTCTCCCCATCCAGAGGAGTCCGGCAAGGTGACCCTCTAAGCCCTTATTTATTCATTCTGTGCATGGAAAGATTAGGACACTTAATCAACAAAGAGGTCTTAAATGGAAACTGGAAAGGGCTAAGGTTCAACAGGAAGACCCCCCCTATTTCACATCTCTTTTTTGCTGATGACCTGCTTCTATTTGGTGAAGCTTCAACTGAACAAGTGGATATGATGCGAAATACCATGAAAGCCTTTTGTGAGGTGTCAGGTCATAGAATCAGTCTAGCTAAATCCAAGGCCTTTTTCTCCCGAAATGTACACTTCAACAGAGCTAGAGATTTGAGCCAGAGAATGGGAATTGGGATCACAGGAGACCTCGGTAAATACTTGGGTGTTCCTTTATTACATAAAAGAGCTACTAAACTCTCCTTCCTCCCAGTTATACAGAATGCACAGAAGCGGTTGACAAATTGGAAGAGCAAACATCTCACCATGGCAGGAAGAGCGGTTTTAATCAAATCAACTCTCTCGGCCATCCCAAGCTACCAGATGCAAACTATGATGCTTCCAAAAAATGTACTCAAGGAACTAGAAAGGATCAGTCGCCATTTCTTGTGGAACCAGGATCAAGATAGCAAAAAGATGCACCTTATTTCCTGGGACCAAATCAAACGATGCAAAGAAAAAGGAGGACTTGGCATCAAGGATCTGCAGAACCAAAATACAGCCTTCATCATGAAACTGTGTTGGGGCCTCCTTACCAAGCCCGAAGCCTTATGGGTGCAATGTCTTAAAGGGAAATACCGTTGTGGTGATGAAATCTATCCAAATGTGTGCAAGAAACAGAATTCCTCAAGAGTCTGGCAAAGCATTACTTCAATTTGGGACAAATTCTATAAAGGAATTGGACGAACCATTAAAGATGGGAAGACAACCAGTTTCTGGTGGGACCTTTGGTCCCCTTTTGATGAGCCCCTCATACACTATGCTGAACACAACCTTCATAACCTGGACCCCTGTGATAAGGTGAAAGACTTTATACTTCCCAATGGTATGTGGAATGTTGATAAGTGGAGAAAATTCTTACCCCCCTGGATCACCAACACCCTTGCCAAACTACACACCCCCTCAGGTAATGAAAAAGACAGATTTATCTGGAGAACTGCCTCAGATGGTAATTTTAGTATTCGAGCAGCCTATAAATTTGTTTCTACACATGTGGAGCATTCAGTGGCGGTCCCTTGGAGAAAAGTGTGGAAACTCCCTGTTCCAGAGAAAGTCAAATTCTTTTTTTTGGCAAGTCTTTCATGATAGACTCCCCACAAACGCACTCAGAGCTAAGAGAGGCCTAACAAACAATGCTGAGTGTCCTTTCGAGTGTCTAAGAGAGGAAAACACTTTACACATCCTTCGTGACTGTGAGATAGCCAGGAATGTGTGGATTGAAATTATTAAACCTAACCATCTTGTCAATTTCTTTTGCTCTGATTTGCAGGTATGGCTCAGGAGATGTATGTCCCATAATTTGGGAAATGCACGGTTCGGCAGGTGGATATGGACTCGTGTGTTCTGTATGATCTGTTGGCTTATTTGGAAAAACAGATGCAGGGGAGTCATGGAAAATATGAGACACCAAGCAAAGGATATTATCCACAATGGATTAGCTAACCTGATGGAATCTACTATCTATGGACAGCTAAAACACCAGGTCTTCAAACTCGATAAATTGGATGTCTACCACTGGCAACCACCACCAGAGGGATATGTGCGTCTGGATACAGATGGATCAGTTAACAACAACAGAGAAGCCGCTTGTGGAGGACTCATTAGAGATGCTACGGGCCAATGGATCTTTGGATTTCAGCGTCAACTGGGATTCATGAAACCCACGGCTGCAGAAATTCTAGCTCTTCTTAATGGTCTACAATTTTGCCGACAGCAGAAGCTAAACAAGATCATTGCATATACTGATTCAATGGAAGCCTTCAATCTAATCTACAAAGATGGATGGCACGGACACCCTCTTAGATCAGAAATCAACGAGATCAGAAATCTTCTTTTCTCGGACTGGGAGATTGAATTGCGCTATGCACCACGTGAAGCCCTTAGATGTGCAGACTTCCTTGCTAAAGATGCTCAACACCTGAGAAGTAATTCGCAACTTTTGCCGAATGCACACCCAGGATGCCTCTCGTTCATGAGAGATGATATTTCCCAACAATTCAGTCTGGGAGTCCTTTCCTGATTTTCACAAGTTGTCTTAACTTGCCTGTTTGTATTCGAAAAAAAAAAAAGTATGGTTCACCCGAAAAAAAAAAAGTGTTCTTTTATGAAAGATTCTCTGGTGACAGTGACTGCTTTTGAAGTTTTTTTCTTTTTTTTGGTGTGTCTGACAGCCTGAGGTTGCTTTTAAAGAAACTTTAAAAGAAAAAAAGAGAGAAAAATTACACGGACAATTGTCTCATGGAATCTGTAACAATGACTGTGCTTTAAAGAAGAAAGGCCTCCAAAGTTACAGATGTCTCCATTATCAACTTCGAGAGAGTGAAAGGCGTTACATCTTTACCAAGCTAGGTAAGTTTTTGTTACTAAATTTTTGGCAACATGTTGTAATTAGTACGAGTTTAATTCCTAAATGCGTAGGTACAGCAAATATTTAGAGTTGAATCTACCAGAAGAAATGTCTAAATCTTGTTGAAAAGAATGCTTATGTCTAGCACTGACACTCCTATGCACGTTAAAAATAGATATTCAGAGTTTGGAAATGTTGAAGTAAAAGTAGAAAAAAAGTGTTCAAACTTCAAAGTACTCGTTGTTCTTTTAGGATCCAGACTCTAAAACTGAGATCTCAGTTGAAGGATATTAATCATCAGATTATAATACAACAAGGCAGAGAACACAGTAACGATTGTTTTTTTAAAGACAAAATGAATGAAAGATATATCATTTTAGGCCAGAGAAAGATATTTATCTGAATATTGAGGCTTAACTGACAAAGCTCAATTAAAGGGATCAAAACAATTATTATTCCGTACAAAAGAAAAGTCTATTGTTCTACCCACCTAATGCTCCCCGTAAAAAGGAGGCTCCAATCCACTTTTGGGCAAAAGAAGCATATAGATAGTTCAATTGAGTCATGAGGCGTCTGAATCAAGAGACTAGTATATATAAAGACTCCAATCAATTTAAAAAGTGTCTGGGTAACTCATAATTACTTTTCAAAAACACTTTTTTTTTTATAAATTAAGGTAAATTTCTCCACATATTTACTCCGTATACTATAAAAGTACTTCTGAAACTATAGTTTTATTATTACCCAAACACTTTTTTAGATTCTTTCACTGAACATATCTTATCAGTGCTAATGCTCCAGCTGAAGAATTTCACTTTTTCTTCGTATATGGTTCAAACAATTTAGATATATTACTATTATTCTTATTTTTTGAAATTCTTCAAAGGAAGCAAAATAAAAAAAATTACGGCCTTTTAAACATGGATTTGAATATAATAATTTATTTTTTTAATTAAATAATTTACGATTTATTTGAATCAATAAAATTTGAGTTGAGGCAAAAGAATTAAAATTAATTTTCTTTTTAAAAAATGGTGTGGTGATATGATTTCCTTTTAGGCTTTTTCGTCAACGAATCGTTTGACTTTGGCGTGGGGTAAGTAGGTGCGAAGAAGTTGGATCTTGCTGTCGATGTGGGCCTTCATATTAGGTTACGCTAATTCTGTCGGTGCAAACGAAAGAGAACAACCGAGAGGGGCTGTTCTGTGCAATTTATGATTTTACATGTTCCATATTCGTTTCATTATATTACAATTTGATTTGATGTGCTGTGCCATTTTATTTATTAAACGCACTGTTTATCACTTTATTGGTATGCATAATCAAAATTGTCCTTCGAAGGACTTGACCAATATTTCTATGAATGTTTTTTCTTCTTGAATTGTGTCTGATGGTCATTGCAATGACCCGATGGACAAGCCAAATTTATTACTCCTTCGATCCTTATTATAAGACCCAATTTGACTTTTTATTTGGTCCTAATTATAAGACCCAATCCATTTTGTCTCTTATATTTATGCATTTTTTCCAAGATAATCCTTCTAATAATGATAGTTTTAGCCAATATACTTAATTAGTAAGGATATTTTAGGAATGACAACACTTATTTATTATAAATAACTAACTTAACTTACTTCCTTAATCTCCTCAAATAAGTCAATTGGGTCTTATAATTAGAACCGAAGGAGTAAAATCTTATGATCTCTTTAATACGATTGCAGCAAGCAGGGCCCATACTCTGCTAATCCTAAAGATAGGCTCTTTATTTCCTTTTTATTCTTTTTCGGAAAATAAGTAAACAGATGCTAAGACCAGTGGAACACTTATAAAGTTCACTTGATTATCTCTTAAGTGGTTGGGGTCTTCCTTTGCCTTCAACACTTCAAGAAAGATTTAATTCTAATATGAGAGAAATATATATTTTGTGGCTCAAATTTTAAAAAAAAATTAACAGGAAAAAAAAAAGTGCTCCTCCATCCTTTCTCTTTCTTACTAGACTCTTAGGGGGTGTTTGGGAAATCCAAAACCATGGTTTCAGAAGCAATTTTCCGCAAAACGAGGTAATCTCCTCCACATATTTACTTCGTAATCCGTAAAAGCACTTCTGAAACCATGGTTTGGTTTCTATCCAAACACCCCCTTAGACTGTTTGGATTACTCACAAAAAATATTTTTACATTATACGAGGTAGATATGAAAAAAAAATTACCTCCTAAAATATTTTTTTTAAAAAAAAAAAAGACCCCAAATATCTCATACATCCTGTATCTTAGAATTGACGACATCCTGTTCTTCAGTGAGACATAGAGACTAGAGAGGCAAGGACCACTAATTTATTTTTGGAGTTAAAAAAGGGTAAAAAGCAAATTAATTGTTTGAGTCGCAAAACGTCCTCGTTTAAGTGTTTGCGGGATAGTTTTAGTACTATGTCAAATTAAAACAGGCTGAACATCTTGATCCTGCTTAGAAAATCCCATTATTTCTATCTACTACAGCATGATCACAAGTCCTCATGAGTCAATAATCTTGTGGTATAGTAACATTAAAGCTCCTCTCCAAGTGAGAAATCACAGAACGGAACAAATTAATTTCATGTATAATTATGTTCGTTTGCAGCATCAAATTCTGAAGACTTGTTAATAACTCCTTGCAAATAACACACATGGGCACTCAACTTGGAAACCACAGAACCAGCTAAGCAGACGCAGACAGCATTATACCTAAGGAACATAGTTAATAAATCTTGGTCGCTATCATGAGTTGTTTCAACCTCTCCTTTGCTTCAACCATGCAATTCAACTAAAGTAAGAAACTCTTTTAGTCATCAGATTTTTTTTCTTTTTCTTTTTTTTTGGGGGGGGGGGGTTCCACTCCAGACAGACTAACCAATGGTAATAGAAGAATGAAATTTCAAAATTAAAAACATAAAGTCACGAATAAGACTGAGAACTTTAAAAAAGGAAAGCAATGAATCCATGGATTACGGCAGAAATTAGGAACAAACTGATGTGAACTGTTGACACTTTTCCAAGTCTTCCACCACCCAGTGACGTAACTTCCAAACCCATTAACTTTAAGCAAACAACCATATGTCACTTCATAAAGTGTAATATACCTCCAAATTACATTATGCTACCTTTTGTTTTAAAAATTATAATAGAATTCTCTTTAATTTACTTTTCATATGAAATTAAATTTTATACAGCATGGATGTTAACAACTTCTAATTTATGAAGTGTTTGGGATATTAAACACCACATCTCCTTCAGGCATTTTGGTGTGATAAATGACAATGTTGATATGTATGTGCTGTTCATATTAAATGATGGGAATTGAGCCCTACATGCCATACCTGAACTAAAATCTCCGTAAAGGCCAATAATTCTGGATAATAGTGACAAAATAATATATGTGTGTCGTAATGCATGGTGCCCATGATTTGGTAAAGCAATAAAAGTGAGACAAGGACTGTGCCGCATTTCATTGCCTATTTCTTTTGCCACCAGTAACTCAGCAGCACTCAGTCTGGCTACTTTTTCCCAACCTCTTCCCTCTTCCCCTCTACTTGCTCCTACTTACCCTCCTCGCCACCAAAATCCTTCCTGGACCAAACTCGTGTCTTTTTGCAAGGAAAGAGATTCAGCTAAGGTCAAGATTTATGCGTCTAGTTTGGTCAAGCTAAGGGAAAAAGCAGAGATTCTTTGCTCCATCATTCTTCAGCATCAAGTTGTTGCTAGTGTCAAGAAGAAGGAAGATGAACCAGGAAATGAATGGGGTTGATGTTGAAAGGGTTCAGGAGAATGGGCATGAGAAAATAGATTATGTTTTTAAGGTGGTAGTGATCGGGGACTCTGCTGTGGGCAAGACCCAGATACTCTCAAGGTTTGCAAAGAATGAATTCTGCCTTGACTCAAAGTCCACCATTGGTGTGGAGTTTCAGACTAGGACTGTCACCATCAATGGCAAAGTCATCAAAGCTCAGATCTGGGACACTGCTGGCCAGGAAAGGTTCAACTCCCTTCTCTCTTTCTCTCTCCATCTCAATCCCTCTTGCGTTCGAGTTTCCCAGATAGTATCAAGTAGATGATTATTATATTCAAACAATTTGATCCCAAATTGACCTTGGATTTTTAGAGGCATTTTATCAAAATCATACATGCTGTTAGTATTAACTCCTAATATTTGAATTATCTCTCCCCAAGTTACATTGTAATAGTACCAACCAGAGGATTGTTTTACTCAAGCAATGTAATGCCAGATAGACCTTAGACTTCAGAGGCATTTTATCAAACGCAAGCTGTTGACTAGACTCCCAGTATTTACATTTCCCTTCCTCAGAGTTGTAAGTCCAGTAAGAACTCTGAAGATCAGTGGAAGAGATTTATTGTTTTTGTATACAATATCGATAGTGTTATACACACAGATCACGCCCAGTTCTTGAAATCACAATTCATCAGTGCTCAGATAAATTATGTAACACTTCAAACTGAGTAGGATGTAGCATTGTGACTGCAAATTTTCCTGGTGATGATAGGTACAGGGCAGTGACAAGTGCATACTACAGAGGAGCATTAGGGGCAATGCTGGTGTACGACATAACCAAACGGCAGTCGTTTGATCATGTAGCGAGGTGGGTGGAGGAGTTAAGAGCACACGCGGATAACTCCATAGTGATAATGCTAATAGGGAACAAAGCTGACCTGGTGGATCTGAGGGCAGTGTCTACGGAGGACGCGGTGGAGTTCGCGGAGGAGCAGGGCCTCTTCTTCTCGGAGACTTCGGCGCTCAGTGGGGAGAACGTGGAATCTGCGTTCTTCAAATTGCTGGAAGAGATCAACAGGGTTGTGTCCAGGAAAGCACTGGAGTTCACGAATGGGAACGCCAGTCATGGTGCTCATAATGCGGCCACACTAAAGGGGTCCAAGATTGATGTAATTACAGCTCCTGAGTTGGAAATTAGTGAGATGAAGAAGTTATCTTCCTGTTCGTGCTGATGGCAGCGAAAAGCTGGCATTTTTTCCCCCCTCTTTCAAAATTCGTCTGTGTAGCCATCTTCTTGACGAGTGTGCTCTGCTATGTCATCTAGGCAGATTGCTGTTCATGCTCAGAGTTTAAGAGCATTTACTATTTTCAGAAAATTATGAATTTTTAATTGGAGGCGTAAATATAGAGTTAATGGACGCACCAACTTACAACAAAGGATTGGAAACAGATTTTCTGCCATAAAAAAAATCACATTATAACTAGTTATAATATTTATAGTGACCAGTTGAAGTTAATAAATATGTTCATAAATTAGTTTGTTACTCTGTTTGATTGGCATTGGAATCCAGAATTTGTTTTTCTTTCAATCATCCTGTGCAAAGATGTTATGGTGCATGATTTACCTAATAAGTTTATAGGTCTTTTTATTTTAATTTTTTTCTGTTGTTTTCTCCTTATTTATGTCTTTGCATTGAGTATTCAAGGGAAGAAAAGAAAAGATACTCTGTTCTCTGAAGCATTAATATTCTCAACTATAAAAGATTAAGTGGCACGAGAATTATAAGCAATTATAAAGATTTTTACACATTTAATGATTATCATGTATTTTTTTAATATCGTTGAAGTAGCTAAAATATACTTTTGAAAAGAAGAGGGCGGGATAACTCTTGCATGAAATTCATTCTCGAAATACTGCCTTTCTCAATGTGAGCGAGGACTACTTATTGAAGTTACTACTAATGCTAATATTGATGTGAGTTTTGGAAAAAATTACGAACGCACGTGATTGTGACCAGCTTCTCAGTTGGGCCGCTTTCAGGAACAATAATTGGGCCCAAATTCGTGCACATAAACAGGACGAGGATGGGCTGCGATGAGGCCCACATAGGTTCAAACTCTTAGCTGGGATGAAAGATTAAAAATGAGGGGTTAAGAATTAAAATCAAGATTGAGAAAAAGAGTTAAAGATATTTAGTATAAGTGGTTTTTTGTTGTAGTGAGATTGGGGAATAACACTTTTTCTTATGACATTTCTCAATCACACATACATAGATTTACTCAATCCCAGGTAAAAAAAACAATTACTTATACTAAATATTTTTTAATAAATTTTCTTAATCCATAATCTCAATCCGTACCCCTTATTTTTCAATGCTTCGTATGAGAGCTGCCACATGTAGGGATGTTATCTCCATCTCTGATTTTTTTCCCATGCTGTTATTCTGGCTGTGGCTAAGTATATATATAAAGCAAATTACTACATCTTATATTTAATATAATAACTAGTTGACTAATTTAAGTAGATTAAAAAAATGATTTAAATTAGTTATTTATAATAAATAGATGTTGTCTTTCTTAAAATACCTCTGATTATGTATATTAGTCAAAATTATATTTGATAAAATATTTAACATGTGCAACTATGATTATTTTTTAAAAATCAAATAAATATGAGAGACAAAATATACTGAGCTCTTATATTTCGGACCAAATTGAGTGTTAAACTATTTCTCATATTAAGAACTAGAAATAGTATATGATAATGCAAGCTGAAATTTTAGGAAGATTTTTTTTAGTAAAATTTTTTAATATTCATGAATACTTGAAAATCAGAATGCATACACTAAATCAACCTATTTTTCAAAAGAAAATGAGATCAATTTTCTTATAGTTCTTTTTTTGAGCAGCAATTTTCTTATAGTTCACTAGATATGATTTGATAAATCTGCCTTGATTTATAAAAGGCATTAAATAGATGGATTTGTACCAAGTGCAATTCAGTCAATGAGATCCTTTCTTCGTCTGGCACATGGTGAGAGGTGCTTTGAAGTGGAAGGAAAAGAAATTTGAAAAAACAAAATTAAAACTAGAAAATTTGTTTCTTTGGCCAATCAATCTAACCCTTTTTGCTAAATACACGTATTAAATTACCTTTCCCCTTCTAAACGTTTAACTCTAAATCACTCCTAAAAATGACAAATGAAAATCTTGCACTCAAACGAATCAAACGTGCCGAGTCTTGGTGCCGGGTTACAGAAAACGCCTTTTCGGCCTTTTTAATTTGCATCCACTATCCACATGGACAATTCTTCCTTAACACGTGTAAGATTCTCACCCTACCATCGCTCTGACCTGGGACTCACCCCAACATCGAACGACTGAGATTTCGCGTTGCTCTTCACTCTGAACAAACCGTACAGTTTCCGTAAATCCTTCACTGTAGATAGACCCTCGCTACACGGAGACCGGGCATCGCGTTCTTCCAATTCATCGGCGGCGTTGCTCTCCCCCGACCGCCGCCCCATTTTCCCGCTTCCCCTACCATCGCCGTCCGTTTGCAGCGCGGTGATCACCGACTTGATAGCTCGACTGGGTGAGGTCCGATTCGCAATCATTAACTCGCCTATCTCGGCAGGGCTCAAACTCGCACCGTTTTCAAAAATCTCTTCAACCTGTGGGAACAGCTTGTGGTCCTTCACACCGAGATAGCTATTCGCGAGCGTCTTGAATGATGCAAAATCACAAAGCGGGAAATGGATATGGACGTCAACCCGACTCGGTCGAAGCAGGTTCGGGTCGATTTGATCCTTACTGGTCATCGTGAAAACCATGACTCTCTCCTCTGCGCAGCACGAGTTCAAAATCCCGTCCATGAAGTTCAATACTCCTGACAAACTCACACCCGTCGACTTCTTCTCCATCAGGAACCGATCGAGGTCTTCGATGACGATGATCGATTTAGGCGTCGCTTCCAGCAGCAGCAGCTTCAAATCGGAATCTCCAGGGACGTTGGAAAGGTCGATGTCGTATACATCGTAATTGAGGAAATTGGCCAAGGCAGCGACAAAGCTCGATTTTCCGGTACCGGATGGCCCGTACAAAAGGAAGCTCCGTTTCCATACCCGACCCAATCGTTGATAGTACTGTTTAGCTTTGAGGAAAGATTCGAGGTCGGATTTTATCTTGGTCTTCAGATCGGTTTCCATGGCGATGGTATCCATGGTTGATGGATGCGTGAACGGAACAGATCTCCACCGGACATTCCCGTCGCCGCCTATGGATTGGGTGCCAGCGTTCATGTACAGCTTCAAATCACGTTTTCCTTGTTGCTCTATTTCATCGGCAACGCTGTGGATGTGCTGGAGATAAGGCCGGAGAATTCTTCTCTTGTCGGCTTTTCTGATTTTCAGTACTAACGTTCTGTTTTTCGACTCACATGTTTGTTCTGCTTCGTGGAACCAGAACACTCTAGCTCCAAGAAATTCATCGCCGATGGTTTGTTTGAGGTCGAGGCGGAGAACGATGTCATGCTGCTTCTTCCCTGACGAAGTGACGAGGTTGGTGAAGTCAGAGTCTTCAAGGGAAGGCAGAGAATGCAGATAGAGAGAGACCTTCTTGTAAAGCTGATTCTCCTTCAAGCTCTCGTTGAGCTCTGGAACTTTGAAGAACTGGTAAACATGAAAGTAGTCCTCAACCGTCCTCCATAATTTCTTCAGAGTATAGATGAATCCAGTTTTGAACAGAATCACCCGAAGGAAAAAGAACGCAAGAAAAAGCAATACTGCAAGAAGAATGAACCAAACTGATATGTAAACAATCATTGCGGTGATGGAAGACAAAATCCCAGTTGAGGAAGTGGGCAAACTAAGGCTAGAGTTTCAGAAAAAATGATTTTCTGGAAAGCATAGCTTTGAACTTTTGGTGGGAAATCATGATGGTATTAAACGGAGTTTGAGAAGAACTTGAGGAGCAAGTAACAGAGACAAGGGAGTGAGGCTAAAAGAAGAAGATAAAGAATTGTCCAGTGAAAAAAGAAGAGCCCTTTCTCTTTATGTCCTGGGCATGAATTACAAGCGTTGTTTACGCGTCCAATTTGTGTCTCTTTGGGGGTTTCATTGACTCGTGAGGGGATAAGTAAGTCACGTAATCTACTTCGTTAATTATTAATTAATCTATACGCTAGATCTTATTCTTAGCCTAAAAAGATAATTAGGGGATATACACCTATACCATTTCAGTCTTGTTTGTTGGCGTGACAAAAATTAATAATTTAATATAGTTTTTTTTCTTTGATTTGGGCAGAATAATCATCTTATTTAAAAATTGTGAGGGTGTGGATGGCAATAAAATAATTTCTCTATAATTTCAAAAATGAGAAAAAAAGGTAACTATCTATTGCAAAATTCATGCATCCTAATCCAATTGAGCGTTGGACAGAAATATTTTCCTTGGATGGAATAAAACTCGTGAAAGTTAATTAGATTCTCAGTAGAATAGCAATCTCTCCCATCGAAATATCGAATGCTAGGCTTCAAAATTCAATCAAGAGAGTATCATTTTAATTTGAGGATTAAAAGTTTTTACCACATTTGTCAACAGAAGAGGCAAAAACTTGCCTTGAAATCAAAATTACTGCCACAAAATGCCAATTGCCAAGTTCTTCGCAACAAGATAATGACACAAAATGCCCAAGCGTCGAATTCATATATCCGAATATTCTTCAATAATAAATATTTCAGGGGCTTTAGATGCAAATTTGCCCTTGAAATTTTATTCAAGAGCCTTTGGCACAACAAAAATTCTTAAAGTACAAAACTGTTCTAAACATTTAAAATTATATCAATATTGTCCTGTTATTAAAATGTTAACTGTCAATAGACAATATTATTATAAATTTAAATTTTTGAAACAAATTTGCAGTAAAAAAAAAATCGATACCTATAAAAACTTTTGAAATAAATCTGCAACTAAATTCAATATTTTCTTGTGGAGGTTGAACTCTCTAAATCGAATTCTCCAAAGTTTCAGAGAAACAAATAGCTAGTGCTGGGGGTCACTTGCCACTACACGTACGTAAGACACAATTGCGTATACGCTTACGAAAAGCAAAGTGGCATGCACAATTCGGAGGCACGAAGGCTCTCTCTTAGGTTCGAGTCATTGATGGACTTCTGAGAGAAACAAATGTCTTTTGACCTCCCAAAGTTAAACAATCCAACGCAATCCCTATCAATTTCTAATTTTAAAGTGATTGCTTCATGTCATTTTGGATCAAAAAATCACTTTTAGATTTTATGAGATAAAATTCTCCTTATATAATTATCAACGTAAAATTATTAAAATAAGTGAAGTATAAAAATCACTTTAGGGGTCGGTGGTGCTTTAGTATGGTCTCTCTTCCATATCGGCTTTTGTTTAAATTTTCTACCTTTTGTCAGTGTCTCTTTCTGAGTTAATTATAGAAAACTCAAAAGATTCCCAAAGATACTTTCTTAAAGACATGATTATAGATGGAGAACATTTTTTCAAAAACATTAAATGAATTAGATTTATCTCTCAAGATTAAAGTGCATGGTGCGAACCACTGCCGACATAATGTTTCAATTAATTATCATCATCATATTTTAGTTTCTAACAACGTTTTGGTAAAAATTAATTACTTCTTTTTTCCCCTTCAACTTTTGAAATGGTGGGGTCATAGTCAATTTCGACTTGTTGGATTAATTTATAGTCTTGTTTAATATTCCGAGCAACTTTAGTGTGACGTGATCATTTGATTATGACCAGTTTACCGAGAGCCGATTTCATATGAAATTAAAATATACACAGTCAAGGAATGATAAAAAAATTTTGTTCATTATTTTGATTTAAAATATAAAAAAGTCAAGTCTTTCAAAAATTTTAAGTTAATTTTCCATATAATTTAACATTGAAAAATATTTTTTTTCCAAAAAATCTTTTGCTTATATGCGTTTAAAGTTAATGAAATTTGAATTCAATATTTAAAAATATTTTTTTAACATTTCGCCTCGCTAAAGATGTTGATTTTATTATCAAGTAAGAAAGAAATATGGAGTTTTCATACAGTGCTTATCACAACAATGAGCATATGTGAGCTCATATGCTTATCATTATAATGCAATCTAAACCATTCAAAATTGATATGGATAGTTCAGATTTAAAATTTTTAATATACAATTATGATAACAAATTTATTTTTATAAAGATATAGTAGTTATAATATTATACTAATTTTAAATTCTGTATCTATTAAAATAAAAAATTAATTAAAATATATAAAAAATTTAAATTCAATCTAAACTATCAAAATTTAATTTAGATGGTCCAAATTGTGATAAGCACTTCATACTCATCACAATGGGGAGCAGGGAATGTGCTCGTAGAAATACGTGTGTTATTACTAAAAATAATATAAGTTTAACTACAATTTTTAACTGATGTGATGACAATCTTTGCCGTTGCTAATGTACTGCTCATAGCCTGTGGGGTTTAATTAATAATTCGCATGTCTGATTTACAATAATAGATTTAGTAGTGGAAGTTAATTATTAATTAATTGGATTGTCGTTCGCCATTTGGGTGACATTGCTTAACCACGGTTAAGACCCGTGGTTACACTACAGTACTGCACAATCCAAGTTCAATATATTACTAATAATAGAGTTTTTTTTTTGAAAGTACTATATATTATAATTTTACACTATTGGAAAGCAGAAGTTAAACCGTAGCCACATAATAAAAAAATCTTAAAAAGATGTTTTTTTTTTTTTTGGCCGAACTTAAAAAGATGTGGTCTTGAGAATGCCTCATGAATTTTGTCTGATTTTGGTTTTGTTTTTTTTGTAATTTAGGTTCTTTTGGTTCCTGCCCCAACCTTGCATCGTGCGAAAGGCCAAGTTCTATTAACTGTACTCCTTATTATAAATCATTTATAACTAATTCACAAGTATCCTTTCTGATTCTTATTATAAATTTCAAATAACTAATTTATGAATAATAACCAAATAGTTAAAATTTGTTAAAAATAATAAGTAGGTTAGAAATATAGTTTTGTTTCCAAATATGATCTTATACTAAATAAGAAAGAGGAATGAAAGAGAATATATGTGAAAACTATAATAAGAGGATATGACAAATGGGAGAGAATAAATAATTAAGAGTAAAAATAAAAAAAATAAATGTTTAGATAAATCTCTCAAATTGGAATTTATAAAATAAACCACACCTCTCTCCAAATTTGAAACTTATAAATATGATTGGAGAAAGTACCAATAAAAACAGTTAAAAGAATTAAATTTGCCATAAAATTTAAGTGATTTTCAGTATTACTCCTCTGGTTCTATTATAGGGCAGAAAGAGAAGTTTTTTTATCCTATTTATAAGTCACCTTATTAAATTTTTAGTGTGAATATACTATTTTATTCTTCATTTACTTTAGTATAAATAGTTATTTCTCTTGAAATGTGTATATATTAAATATGAATAAAATTAAAAAAATATTATATTTCAATAAAGAGTAAATATATTTTAAATTTTTTTTTTAATCTGTGTGAAATAGTAAACAATATAAAATAGACTGAAAGTACTTGTTGGTTGATGCCTTGCGGCGCGAACAAGGAGGGGGGGGGGGTATCATAAGAATGCTTCTTTGGCTGACCCATTAATGGTGTACCTGCTGGTTGTTTCATCTTCCAGCCAACTTCTTAATTATTCGGTAAGTAATTGATTGGTGAAGGAATACTCGTACCAAAATTTAACGGCAAGATTCAAAAAGTCCTATGTTAAATTTCTCGATTTGTGCGTGTCATCTTGCAGCAACGAAGCCAAGCACGGGAATCTTTCAAACTCAGAAATACTCTTGCAAGTCAAAGGGGGGGAAAAAGGAACACCGGCTTCATGGGTCATTAGTGACTTGGTTTTATGTCCCTGTCTGGTTGGAACTACGCGTATGTACAATGTAGCGTCCACTTGATTGGAGTTTCGTATATTTCATGGGAAGGTATAATTCCATGTACGGTTTTGGACTGTTTCAATCCCCACAACTTGATTATTTGTTGATAAAAACGTTTTTAGAAAGAGTTGTTATGTGTATTGTGTGGTCTGATCTTTTGAATTAATGTTCATAGTGCAAAACAATTATCTCTCTCCCCTTGTTTTCCTCATGTTTGGTACAATCAAATTAATAGTACTACCTCTTATTTTTAATATAAAAATTAATTGACTAATTTGAATATATTAAGAAAGTTTGTTAAGTTGGTTAGTTGTCATAAACAGGTGTTATATTTCTTAGAATATTATTATTAATCATATGTATCAGTTAAAACTATCATTTGATAAAACTTTTAACATGTGTAAAGACTATTTTAGAGAAAAAAACGAATAAATGTGAGAGATAAGGTGGATTGATGTATTATATTAATGACTATATTAAATATTAAAATAACTCTTATATTAAGAACTAAAAATAATATATATTATGTTCTCATATGAGAGTGTGTGACTTTACGGGTTGAAATTGTGCAGACATTCCCTTTTAATTTGTTGAGGAAAAAAATTAATCTTCAACTCTCATAACCTCACTCATTTTCTATATAATCAGGTTTTTTCTTATTAATTAGATACTTACAATTTTATCTGATTTTGAAATACATCTCTGTAGATTTTCTAATCACATTCTTATAGCTTCACATAATTTTTAATTAACTTTTTACAGTTTTTTTTCTTTAATTAATCACATGAAACTGCAGCACCTAATTAAAATCATGTGAAATTGTAAAGTTTTGATTAAAAAAAATGCTGGAATTTGATTAGAAATCATATAAAACTATAAAGGCTCGATAAAAGAAAAATAAAAACATATGAATGTTAATAATAAGAAAGTATAAAAAAATTGCGTATCACTTTTTTATTTTTGTGAATAAGTATTCCAACACAACAGCTGACAATCCCCTCTCTTCGGTCACCTAAATAATTCAATTTTTATATGACATTTTTCAACTTTATACCATTTATTATATCATGAATCATTTTGGTCATGACAATTGTAATTGCCATACATTTGCAATAAAGCGTGTACTGGGAGAAGAACTTGGGTCTTTTGAATTGTTTAATCAAGACAAGTAATCACAATTATTTAAATTTTACTATCATAAATTTCAAGTTTCCGTTTAAACTACCATTATTTCAAATTCATAAAGCATAGCCAGAACAATACTCCTCCGGTCCTTAATATAAGATCTATTTAACTAATTTGATTAGATTAAGGAAGTTAGGTAAGTTAGTTAATTATAAAAATATGACATGTTTTTTCTAAAACACCATAAT